>NC_037677.1:26700558-26947084 GCF_003255815.1 Theropithecus gelada | reverse complement strand
AAAAGAGAGAACCCAAAAAAAAAAAAAAAAAAAAAAAAAAAAAAACAAAACAGGTGCATAGTATTTCATCAGTAAATAACTCATTTATTTAATCAGTCCCCTCTTTAGAAATTTTTTATGTCAATTTTGTTCCCTTGCAATTACAAATAATGCGACATGAATATTCTCGAACACATGTCATTTCTTATATGTGTAGGTATGTGCATTTTAATCTTTGATATTAGCAATTTATTCTACAGAGGTTGTACCTATTTAAAATCCCACAAGCTTGAGAGTGCCTGTTTTCCCACAATCTACAATCTAACAGAGAGCGTTACCAAACTTTTGATTTTTGATGTTCTGATGAGTGAAAAATGGTATCACATTATGGTGACAAATTACATTTCTCGTATGTGCAGGGCTGCCATATGGTTGTGCAAGTTGTGCACTGCATAAATCTGGGAAGATTGTTTTAAATGCACCCCGATATGAATAGTGCCTTCTCAAATTCTTGATGTCCAATCTGTATAACCATGGGCAGTGGCCCTATTTCACGTGAGGTTGAAGTTAAGTCAACTTCACATGATTGAAAGTCATTATGTAGTAGCTCCTTTTCTATTAACTGGCGTATTCCTTACTCATTTTCCATAGGTTGTTGGATTTTTTAAGTTGTAGAAGTTTTGCATATATTATACAATATTACCACATAGGTAGTAGTATACATTTGAAATATATTTTTCTAGTTCGTTGTATTTTGATTTTGTGTATGAATAGTGCTTTCATGCAAGCTTTTTTTTTTTTGGTTATATGCTTAAACTTATCAATCTTTTCATTTATGGCTACTTTTATTTTTGGCCTTGTTTAGAAAGCTCTCCTTGATTCCAAAATTTTTGTTCAGTATATATTCTCCAATATTCTTATGTAAATTGAGGAAAAAGGAGAACTCTTTTTTTTTTTTTTAACAATACAAGTCAATTAATTTGTGGCGAAGAAATGAAAGAAATAATTTATTGTTAGGCAAACAAGATAGTAATAATTGTAGGCAAGAATCACTGTTTGGTGCTAAAATTAAGGGTAAACTTGTGATGAGAAACAGGATATTGCAGAGATTCAAAGTATCTCTCAACAGGTGCTCACTAATTACAAAGGGAAAAAGAGTAACTTTATAGTGGAGATACCACCTTAACAAGTGATCAAATGCACACTATGCATAGAAAGAAACGGACACCATGTACCTCCTGATATGATGTGCTGAGAAGGGCACCTCATCCCTTCTGTGGGATTCTTGCCAAAATTACATAATCTCAATCTAATCATCAGCAACCGTTGACAAACCCAAACTGAGAAGCATTCTACAAAATAACTGGTCAATGCTCTTCATAAGTGTCGAGGTCATGAAAGACAGGAAAAAAAAAAAAAAGACTGGGTAATTGTTTCATATTGAAGGAGACTCAGGGAATTTGGCAACTAAGTGCAATATGGGATCTTGGAACAAAAACAAAGGACATTAGTAAGAAGGAGACCCCTTCCAGTTTGTGAGAAGCCCCTGAACAACCTTGTGTTTTTCAGAGACTCTCTGCTTTTTTCTTTAAACCCAATCTGCCCTCTTTTTTTTTTCACAGAGGACACTGAAGTTCCATGAAGTCTGGATCCTAAATCATTAGTCCCCAAAAAAACAAATTTCCCATTCTCCAAGGGTAAGGAAATGTTAGCACTCAACTTTCTGAGGTCAAGGGCATTCCAGTGCCTCTATATCTCTATTTCTTCTTTATAAGGCAAATGGAGAATAAACAAACAGGACAATCTGAATGATAATATCCTGTCAGTCTCTCCTCTTCATAAATATTTGTGTTTCTACAAAGAAAACTTATTTCCCATGTGGAGGTTCTCTTCTACCTAACTGCTGGGGTTGAGATGTTGATCTTTGCCTGAATTAGAGTTCAAAAACAATAAACGTCTCATATTTAAAACAGCACCTTTCTGCATGTGATGTTTTCTAGGGATACCCAAGAGTTACACTGAATAAGATTTTAAAATGAAGTAATGGCTTTAATATCGGTTTTGTATCTACTGAAACAATTCATGATTAATTCTCTCTTTAAAAAATGATGGGCTCAGTTTATTAAATAAGTAAATCTAACTCTTGAAAAAAAAAAAAAGAGCAAGAGATGCAACTGCAGTCTTCTTTAAAATAATAAAAACAGAAACAAACACAGCTTTCAAGACATGAATAGCAGAAGATAAGTGGATGAAATTCTCCAAATGAGAGATTCAGGTTCCCAACAAAGAGAACCACTGGTTCTCTAATGTATATAAAAAAGATGTTTATGAATGAAAAGAGAAAAGAATTTCTGAAAAAATATGATGGCTTTTCATTGCTTATTCTCTCTGAGGTTTTTCAGTTATTTCCTTGATTTCAGCTATTTCCTATGATCCAGTAGTATCAGACTTCTAGAATAAATGAAGGGACAGGTAAATAATCTCTCTTGAATTACATACCAATAAACTGTGGAAATTATTAGGGACATATGACATGCTCAGATAAGTTTTAATTTGTACATTTTAGGCATTCTTCTCATGACCATTTGCAACTTGTACTTGGTTCTATAGTGAGTAATTTTTATCTGAAAGTTCTTTACACTTCTATTGATATATCCTTTACTTAAGGAGGGTTGGCCAGGTGTGGTGGCTCATGCCTATAATCCCAGTAGTTTGGGAGGTTGAGGCAGGAGGATTGCTTGAGCTCAGAAGTTCAAGACCAGCCTGGGCAATATAGTGAGACCCCATCTCTACAAGAAAATTTTTTTAAAAATAGCCAAGCATGGTGGGACACACCTGTGGTCCCAGCTACTCAGGAGGCTGAGGTGGGGGGACTACTTGAGCCTGGGAGGCTGAGACTACAGTGAGCTGTAGTTGTGCCACTGCACTCTAACCTGTGTGACACAGCAAGACCCTGTCTCAAAAAAAAAAAAAAAAAAAAAAAAAAAGCGGGGGGTTGGGGGGAGAAAAAAGCAAGCAACAAAAACAATAACCTCCCAAGCACAGGGTCAGCAATTGTATTTTCAGCATTTATTCAGACCAGCAGTTCTAATAACCGACGAGTCAGTCAGTGGACTCTATTTTTACTTGATCATTTAAACTTTCAGTTCATCGTTTCTTATTTGTCAATAAAAATATGTTTATACATTACTTAGTATTTTTATATGTTTATAGCAAATCTTCAAAATTCAGTTCTTTTACCTTAAGGCATGGAAATGTGTATAAATTATAGACTATGAATATTATTTTAAAGGATTTTGGTTTCTCTAATATTTCTGGTATTGCACAACAATGCTTTATAAGGTAATTTTAACCATCACATAATTTTTCTAATAGTTATAATATTGGCAAATCTACATTCATGCTTAATTACATATTGACATATTTCTACCAGTTACATATATCCAAAACATTGGATGCTTTGCTCGGGTCATGGGGCAAATTGTCATGGAAATGGAATCTAGTGGCCTTGGTTTTAAGGCCAAAGTAATAAATGACAGCTTGACTTTAGCTCTTAAGGTGAGTTTTGTCTTGATTGAAGATACCTGGAGGACCATCTTAGATCCTTCACATCCTAAGTTGCTGTATTCAGGACTAGTGGATGATGGAACTTCTAGTGTCATCTGCTTATTGTTCATTTTGATGAGCCAATTACAATTCAAGATTTTGTAGTTAGAGTATAGAAATTACAAATATTTCTTTTCACAAAACTAATACTCTTTAACACAGTTAATTTGCATAAGTACAAAGTATGCATTCTATTCATGTTAATTAGTTTCCAAGTGATGCAATTAGTAATGCCAACCTTAGAATAATATTTTTTGAGTTGTATTACGTTCACTGAAGGGCTCAAAGATGTGTATGGGAGGTTGAGTTGGGAGGATGCTTTGAGTGCAGGAGTTCTAGACCAATCTGGGGAAACAGTGAGACTCAAAAAAAGAAAAAACGCTCAGCAATGTAATGAACATCCAAAATTGCAAGCCCACATGAAAAATAATGTGTACAATCAACATTAATCAACTAAAAAAAAATCACAAGTGTTGTTTAGTGACTGTTAGAATTTGAATGTTAAACAGTAAGACCAGTGTATTAGTCTGTTCTCATCCTGCTCATAAAGACATACCCGAGACTGGGTAATTCATACAAGAAAGAGGTTTAATGGACTCACAGTTCCACATGGCTGGGGAGGCCTCATAATCAAGATGCAAGGCAAAAGAGGAGCAAAGGCATATTTCACATGGTGGCAGGCAAGAAAGAATGAGAGCCAAGCAAAAGGGGTTCCCTTTATAAAACTATCAGATCTTGTGAGACTTATTCACTACCATGAGAAAAGTATGGGGGAAACTGAATCCATGATTCAATTATCTCCCACTGGGTCCCTCCCACAACACATGGGAATTATGGGAGCTACAATTCAAGATGAGATTCGGGTGGGGACACGGCTAAACCATATCATTCTACCCCTCACCTCTCCCACATTTCAAAACCAATCATGCCTTCCCAACTGTCCCCCAAAGTCTTAACTCATTTCAGCATCAACTCAAAAGTCCATAGTCCAAAACCTCATCTGAGACAAGGCAAGTCCCTTCTGCCTATAAGCCTGTAAAATCAAAAGCAAGTTAGTTACTTCCTAGATACAATGGGGATACAGGCACTGAGTAAATACAGCCATTGTATATGGGAGAAATTGGCCAAAACAAAGGGACTCCAAGCCCCCTAAGTTCAAAATCCAGTGGGGCAGTCAAATATTAAAGCTCCAAAATCATCTCCTTTAAATCCATGTCTCACATCTGGGTCGCACTGATGCAAGAGCTGGGTTCCCAAGGCCTTAGGTAGCTCCACCCCTGTGGCTTTGCAGGGTACAGCCCCCTCCTGCTTTCATGGGGGGGGGGGCATTGTCTGTGGCTTTTCCAGGTGCATGGTGTAAGCAGCAGGTGGATCTACCATTCTGGAGTCTGGAGGACGGTGGCCCTCTTCTCAAAGCTTCACTAGGCAGCACCCCAGTGGGGACTCTGTGGGGGATCTGACCACATATTTCCCTTCTGCACTGCCCTAGCAGAGGTTCTCCATGAGGGCTCTGCCCCTGCAGCACACCTCTACCTAGACATCCAAGTGTTTCCATACATCCTCTGAAATCTAGGGGGAAGTTCCCAAACCTCAATTCTTGACTTATATGCACCCTCAGGCTCACCATCACATGGAAGCTGCCAAGACTTGGGCCTTGCACACTCTGAATCTGTGGCCCAAAGTGTACATTGGCCCCTTTTAGCCATGGCTGGAGTGGCTGAAATGCAGGGCACCAGGTCCCTAGGCTGCATGCAGCAGGGGGACTCTGGACCCAGCCCATGAAACCATTTTTTCCTCCTGGGCCTCTGGGCCTGTGATGGAAGAGGCTGCCATGAAGATCTCTGACGTGCCCTGGACACATTTTCCCCATTGTCTTGGTGATTAACATTTGGCTCCTCATTACTTATGCAAATTTCTGCAGCAAGCATGAATTTCTCCTCAGGAAATGGGTTTTTCTTTTCTATTGCATAGTCAGGTTGCAAATTTTCTGGACTTTTATGCTCTGTTTCCCTTTTAAAGCTGAATGCTTTTAACAGCACACCCAAGTCACCTCTTGAATGCTTTTCTGCTTAGAAACTTATTTTTCCAGATACCCTAAATCATATCCTTTAAGTTCAAAGTTCCACAAATCTCTAGACCAGGGACAAAATTCTGCCAGACTGGTTGCTAAAACATAGCAAAAGTCACCTTTACTCCATTTCCCAATAAGTTCCTCATCTCCATCTGAGACCACCTCAGCCTGGATTTCATCGTCCATATCACTATCAACATTTTCGTCAAAACCATTCAGTAAGTCTCTAGGAAGTCCCAAAGTTTCCCACATTTTCCTGTCTTCTTCTGAGCTCTCCAAACTGTTCTAACCCCTGCCTGTTACCCAGTTCCAAAGTCACTTCCACATTTTCAGGTGTCCTTACAGCAGCACCCCCACTCCACCAGTACTGATTTACAGTATTAGTCTGGTCTCATGCTGCTAATCAAGACATATCTGAGACTGGGTAGTTTATAAAAGAAAGAGGTTTAATTGACTCACAGTTCCACATGGCTGGGGAGGCCTCATAATCATGGTGGAAAATGAAGGAGGAGCAAAGGCATGTCTTACATGATGGCAGGCAAGAGAGAATGAGAGCCAAGCGAAAGGGATTTCCCCTTATAAAACTATCAGATCCCATGACAGTTACTCACTACCACAAGAACAGCATGGGGGAAACTGCCCCCCATGATTCAATTATCTCCCACCGAGTCCATCCCACAACATGTAGAAATTATGGGAGCTACAATTCAAGATGAGATTTGGGTGGGGATACAGCCAAATCATATCAACCAGTAGCCCAGTATTGTATGTATAAGGTCTCATGTATAAGGACCAAGTAGTCATGCTGTGACTGCAATGAAAAAAGTTATGTAAGAAGTGGAATATATGTAGAACTACATTTTCCTTTTGGCAGAGGTAGAAATATGTTTACAAAAGGTAGAGATGAAATTTGAAGTAAAAATCTCACCCTATTTTGAGTAACAGAAAATGAAATCTCTTTATTTTGGTATTTTTTTCTTTTTGGACTTTTTCTTTATTTCAATATATCAGTTCCATGATGAAAAATGGATTCATGTGATATAGAAAATTCTTTCTATTTAATAGTTTGTTTTGTTACTTAGTCTTTGTGTGAAGTTGGTCTCAGTCTTTCATTAAATAAACATTGCAGAATATTTTATTCCTCTTTAATTTTTTAATTCTTACAAGAGTCATCTTTAAAATAAATCCTCCATGCCTGCAATCAACTGTTCAAAAAGTTATTAACTCCTTCAAGATGTCTTGAAGTTTGAGGTCTATTAAAAATTTAACAAGTTTTAACCCTTTGACTTGGCGACTAATCTCTTGAGAGTCATAATTTTCATCACCTTATTTCATTTGCTAATATCACAGATTATACTCTTCTTGAAACTAAAAATTAAAACTTTAAATATTTAATAATTAAAACTTTTCACTATTAGATATATCTAGCTGCTATAATAATAATTAAAAAAAAAACAGTGGGAATCTTTCCCTTCCACTTATTTCAAAAGATCCTATAGTTGATCATCACGCATCATCTTTGCTTATTTTTTTTATTGTACAAGTATTTGAGTCAAACCTTAGTTAATTGTAAGTGTTAAGTATTTGCATATGTTTTAAAATCTTGAAATGAGTGATGGAAAATATAACAATTTTGAAATGAAAGTGTATTAGTCCATTCTCACATTGTTATAAACAAATACCTTAGATTGGGTCATTTGTAAAGAAAGAGGGTTAATTGACTCACAGTTCTGCAGGCTGTATAGGAAGCATAGCAGCTTCTACTGCTGGGGAGGCCTCAGGAAACTTACAATCATTACAGAAGCTGAAGGGGAAACAGGCACATCTTACATGGTCAGAGTAGGAGTGAGAGAGAGAGTGGGGAGGTGCCACATACTTTTAAACAACCAGATCTCATGAGAACTCACTATCGTGACAATAGCACCAAGGCGGGGATGGTGTTAAACCATTCATGAGAAACTGCCCCCATGATCCAATTACCTCCCACCATGCCCCACCTCCAGCATCGGGGATTACATTTCAACATGAGATTTGAGTGGGGATAAATCTGCACAATTTTAGACCCCAAACTCTAATAATTTGTGGAAACAAAACTCACTATGCCCCAAATAATGCTGCTTTGTAACCAGATGCAAGCAGACTGGCCTGGGCCTTCAAACACCAAGGGCCCTCTAAAATCAGGCCATAGGACCCTCTCTAATCGGGTGATAGTCACCACATGTTACTGGAAAGACTCAAGCCCAGACTTCCTCTTCTAGCAGTAATCTTGTATCGTCTTGATCAAGCCAAAATCTCTGGCCCAATTTGGCCAGAAAACCCTGGAGAGACCAGACCCAGGATCCTGGCCTCAATAGTTCCACATGCTATAGAATTACCTTACAGCCCACCACAACAGGCAAAAAGAAGAGCTTATTGATCCATTCCCTCTACTTTCAACACACTGGCCTTCTTGGGGGAGCCCCTCAACCACATTCTACTCAGTATGGTTTATTCCGCTGGTTCGGAACTGGGTTTTAGATCAACCTAGTTCTTCTCAGTTCAGGGGATCCTTTCTTAAACAAGCACAATTATTCTGGGTTTTGTTTGTTTAAGACAAACTAAATGTCAGAAGCCAATCTAGGGGAATCACTTTTTACCAAGACGTTGCTCTGACAGGAGTACCTACTGTTTATCCACCAGTATGGATTACACATTCCAGGTAGAAGGATTTCTTCCACCACTGGAATAAGCCATTTTGGAGCATCCCTCACAGAAGATATTATCTCAAAGGAGTAGGTTGTCTCAGACATCTGTTTTCACTCTTTTTCTAAGTGAAATGTACCCTATTTTCTCTTAAACTTCACAATCACTAGCAAACAAGCTGCTATCTCCACAATGCAAATTACAGAAACCAAGTTCAGAGTCAAAAGAAGGTAAAAACTTGTCTAAGAAGTAAATGATTGCTACTTAGGGACCTCATCCACTAAGTTAAGCTGATTTTAAAGGCCCAGAGTCAAGTACACAATGAGCCTTATTTACTTTGAAACTCTATCATTCAGGCTTTTAAATGATCTTTTTTATAGAGTGGCTGCCTCTCGTCTGAGGGGATCTTATTTTTCGCTGTGGGCACTTGGTAGTCTTATCCTTCTGAATAGCCAACAGGGCTTCCCACTGTTTCATGACCATTTGCAGAGTAGTGTCAGTCTTTGGAGCCGTTAATTTTTTTTTCTCCTCGGTACAAGAATATAAACACTCTAAATTGTGCCAAGATTTTGCTTCCCCCATAGCATGAGGTAAAGAGGATTTACAGGCAAAGAGCTCCCTTGAACAGCAGCCAACAAAGCAGATAACTTTTAAATAACACAATATAGTGGAAGAAACTGCCTTGTAGCAATCTACTGTTGAGAGAAATAGCAACTATTTACGGTACATGTTAGCAAACTATGTATGCTTAAGCTCTAGAAATGGTGAAAGGTTACCATACTGTTTATGGCTTTCCTTTCATAGGTAACACTGAACTGAATGTGAAAGAAGACAGAAGTCTTTACATTTTTATTATGTATCTTTCACTAATTTCAGTTGATTTACAACAATAAACCATAAGACTAATTCAATTTGGATGGAAATGAATTCAAAGACTGCATTAAAAGGAATGTATTATGATCATCTACCTAGTATTGTACAGATGTACCCTTTCGCTTGAGGCAAATTTAGATTTCGAAAGTAGATAAATAATAGACAATTGCTTTCTTTACTGAAGAGTTATCTTAGTCAGTTCAGGTTGCTATAACAAATACCACAAGTGCCTTAAACAACACACATTTATTTCTCAGTTTTGGAGGTGACAAGTGCAAGATCAAGATGTGAGCAGATTCAGTATCTGGTGAGGGCTCTCTTCCTGGTTTGCATACAGCTGCCTTCCTGATGTATCCTCATGTTGCAGAGAGAGATCTCATGTTTTTTCTCTCAAGGGCAGTAATCACATCATGAGGGCCTTACTCTAATGACCTAATATAATCCTAATTATCTCCCAAAGGCACCACTTCTGAATACCATTGCATTGGGGATTAAGGATTCTACACATAAATTGTGGGGGGACACTAACATTCAGTCCCTAGTAAAGGTTCTTTGCTTTTTGTCTGTGAAGTAATTCATTCTCAGATTTCTCTAAATAGTAAACTCTCTTACTGTTCTCAAAGTATAATTAGATTTCAAAAATTCTTTTTTAAAAAAAACTATTTTCTAGAGCATATCTACTGAGTCAAATGAAGTTTTTTGTGCTAAGACTCTTGGGTTGCTAAAAATGGGAGAGCTGATACGATCATGTGGTTTAATTAGTTTCTGAAACTAACAGCACCAAAGTACTTGTGGGTAGTGCATAGGAGATAAAACATCATCCAGACATGGAAATACATATGTGGACTATGACAGTCTAGGGGAGAAAGATGCTGAGTCTGAAGGTCCATAATAACTTAGATGCAGCAAGAGTGTTTTCTGGGGTGGGGTAGGAAAATCCATCATTATTTCTCACCTCTTCTAGTCCTAGTTTATGTTCACCTACAACTATAACATTGCAAAATTAACATGAATTAACATAGTTAATTTCCTGCTCAAATACTTCAATATCAGGAAAGAAAATTGGCTGATTTAAGGAAGGTAAGACTAAATTTCATTAAAAATTACATAAAAGACACATTTCATTATCTCTGCATGTATAGATAATGCCAAGTTACTAGACTAGGACTGTTGGGAACAAAATTCTATAGATCCAACCAGGAACTTAATGGTGGTTGGTAAGGCTTTAGATGAGTGTCTCTCAAACTTTTTCACGCCAAGACATGATAATATTTGTCAGTCACACTAAGCCTTCCAGTCAAACTGGAAGAGATTTGGGGAAGTCAATAGGTTAGAGTGCAGTGGCACTATCATAGCATACTGCAGCCTCAAACTCCTGGGCTCAAGTGATCCTCCTGCCTCAGCCTCCCAAGTGGCTAGGACTATGGATGCAGTAATTTCTCATCAAAATCTTGCATATTCTCGATAGTCACCTTGCTCACTCCAGCCTGGGCAACAGAGCAAGACTCTGTCTCTGAAAACAAAAATATAAAAGAAAATAAATTATATGCTGCAGTTTCAACTTGTAAATGAGATTGTGTGTATGTGTGTGTGTGTGTGTGTGTGTGTGTGTGTAAAATATTTGCAGGGGCAAAGCCAATGATCTCATTTAAAAATATGAGGCTATTTATATTAGTAAATGTTTTACAAAATCAGTATTTAATATATCCACACTAATTTTTATTTCATTTTCTTTATCATAAATATATAACAAGCAATGTTAAATAATTTTTTTCACTAAGGTGATTTGGTCAGAGACTTTACACAAGTAAATGTAAAAAGTAGCAAATTCTTGCTTTGTCTTTAATAAATTAAAATTGCTTTCTTGCTCTTACCAGATCGTTTGTTCTCTGATCTTTTAAAATCATATTTCATAGGCTTATCACTTTTAAATACAACTCCTTTCTTTGACAAATCCAACATTGAAATAGTTTGTGATAACAAATGGTTTTGAACCTTTTAAAATGTTTGCTTATTATTTCAAAATTTTAATAAAGTGTTTCTTCCATCAAAAATAGATACTGCTTAACTGGTCTAATTCTTTAGCATACAAAGTCCGACACTTATTAAACATCAGTAGTAGTTTCTTAAATCCATGGATACTGACAGTGCACATTACTGTATTTCTTGTGGTCCTTCCAAACTTGGATCATGTGTATTAAAATGCTCAAAATGTTAGTTAATACATTTTTTTAAGCTGACAACTAATCTTCGACTCTGTAAAGTAAGAATAATTTATACTCACATAAATTTCAATTGTTATTTGAGCTCAGCTATTCTTAACAAAAAATTTCATTGGTTATCCTCTGTGCTATGAACCAGGAAAGAGTGGTGGTTTTTTTTTTTATCTTAATTCTTTGCATAGAGCTGAAAACAGATATAACTGTAGTGGCTTGGATTCACTATCTTGAGAATATCATTTAATGTGGACTGTAGATTCACAGAAAAATTTTTACACTAACATTTTTGTGTAATTAAAATGATGGATTCTTTTACTCAGAGTATTTGAAATAAACTTTTTATGTAAAGCCTCTAACCTACCACAAAAGTGGTATCACACCCATTTCAACAGTGTTTCTAACATATCTTGTTTGTTCTGGCATATTCATGTAGTACTTTAAATATCCTATTTCAAGAACTTTGTTTTGGTACCTCTTTGTAGGACAAATAATGTTTTTTTCCAAGCATTTCTCTTTAGGCAGTCCTAACTAGATTTATTAACTGCACATTACTAGAAACGTCCATAGAGGCATTAGTCGTTCTTTGATTTAAATATTTTCTAGAGTAGTGGCTTCCTCTGTGTCAACTCACATGTCATAAATGCATCTACTAATGGTACTATACAAAAGTGACATCTTTTCTATGGCTTTGCCTTGCTGTTCTCAAACAAATTTTCACATAGGCTGTTAAGTTAAATGATTCTGCAATTATGCATAGAACTTCGCTTTAGCTATGAAATTGAACTTAATATAATACTGGTGAATCTGATTTCACAAGAGAATTTCGTTTTCTATTTTGAACTTGGCACATGCTTTAAGAAGTTCAAAGCTTTTTCTCTTTGAGATATAAATTTTGTGGGGTGGAGCTGGCCTGATTTGCTAGGCACTATTGTTTCACTTAACTTTTCCAAGACCAAAAAAAAAAAAAAAAAAAAAAAAAATTAGCCTAATTAGGGTGAGGAGGAGAAAAATTAGCGAACATCAATGCCAAATCAAGATTATCCTCATTATTCTGCCTGAAAGTGACTTAAGCATCCTGATCTCTTGGCTTTCTTGGTTGACCATTTCTGCAATGTTATTCTGAAATTCTTCTCTCTGGCCAAGTGCGGTGGCTCATGCCTGTAATCCCAGCACTTTGGGAGAGCAAGGCAGGAGGATCACGAGGTCTGGAGTTTGAGACCATCCTGGCCAACATGGTGAAACCCTGCCTCTACTAAAAATACAAAAAATGAGCCAGGCATGGTAGCATGCACCTGTAGTCCCAGCTACTTGGGAGGCTGAGGCAGGAGAATCGCTTGAACTCGGAGGTGGAGGTTGCAGTGAACCCAGATCGCGCCACTGCACTCCAGCCTGGTGACAGAATGAGACTCCGTTTAAAAAAAAAAAAAAATTCATCTCTCAAGCTAAGCCTAGAAACTGTTCCTCCAGCCCTTGCAACCATACTACAAGTTTAATTGCCTGCTAGTTAGAATTGATTTTGTTTTCTGCAACAGAATTATATAATACTTGGAACCAGAGTGGTTTTGGACCTTAGAAGCTCAAAGACAGAAATCCAGGACTGGTCATTTGACCTGCTTGAATTTGAAAACAGTGAGAATCTGCTTAATTTAAGAGAATGCCTTTAAAAATTGGAAGTCATCTGTGGTTTTCTGGAAAGAAGTACCTATTGGACACTTTTTTTTTTAAGAGACAGGGTCTCACTCTGTCACCCAGGCTGGACTGCAGTGACATGATCATAGCTCAGTGCAGCCTCCAACTCCTCAGCTCAAGTAATCCTCCCACCTCAGCTTCCCAAGTAGCTGGGACCACAGGCATGTGCCACCACACCTGGCTAACTTTTTTGTAGCGACGGGGTCTCGTTTTGTTGCCCAGAACATATTGGACACAATTTTGAAAGACCCAGTGGCTACTGCCATAGCATAATGTGGTGAACAAAAGAACTACAAGGGACATGGGATGGGAAGATTACTTCTGGTTATACCTGTTAGTTCTGAGACAAAAAGGATAGGTTGAGTTTTAAATGCCTAGTAGAAGCCATGGCTACAGGACAAGAGAGTTCCTATGACTTCCACACACTGATTATCTTACCTCTCGTATCCAGAGTTTGGACCTGTGGATTTCTGGTTTATAATGTGTGCTGAATGTACTGCTTCACCAGGCTTCTGAAAGGCCTAGAAGCAATGATTGACCTCGGAGCAATGAGCAACCTAGTGTCTAGATTATGGTCTCTAAATGTCATTTTCCAGTATAATGAACCTAGGTTCTTTGGATTCCAGTTTGGGGACATAAAATATGTAAGATGAGCTGGAAACGTGTTTCATACTAAAGAACTGGGAAGCTATCAAAGGCTACTGGAGTCACATCAAAAGGACACCGGAAATTAAAGGGGCTCTCAGGCTGGGTGAAGTTATTCACACCTGTAATCTCAATACTTTGGGAGGCAGAGGCAGGAAAATTGCTTGAGGTCAGAAGTTTGAGACCAGCCTGGGGAACAGGGTGAGACCTTGTTTTTGCATTTTTTTTTCTTTTAGTGTGCCTATAATCCTAGCTACTCAGGAGGCTGAGGTGAGAGGATCGCCTGAGCTCAGGAATTTGAGGTTGCAGTGAGCTATGATCACACTACTACCTTGCAGCTTGGGTGATGGAGCCAGACCTTGTCTCTAAAACAAACAAATAAATAAACAAAAATTTTAAAAAAGGGCTCCCACTGACCAATATAGGACAATTTATCAAAAAGAATAGTGACTATGATTGATTTTAATATATCTGTTAGAAAAACATGTGCTCATATTGCTAATAAACAAAGAACCAAAACTCATTAATTACCTTTGGAGGTTCTGGGTAACAATGCATTACCCCAAAAAACTGGTAAAAATAAGGAAAGAATTGAACATTTATCCTGCCTTTCCTATATGAACTGTATTTCCTGTTAATCAGATAGTTGATAAGAAAAGATCTTAGAACTATAACTAATAAATTCAGAAGTAATGGAGGACATAGAAGATCACCATTCTGCAAACATCTAATGAAATAATGGACCCAGAAAATTGTGCTCAATGGCTACTCAAGCTAATAGATAAAAAAGAAAACTGAGTGGAATTTTATAGTGGAGATATCAGGCTAATAACACCTGAACCCACTCATTAAGTCATTAAAAGGGAGATATCCAGAAATTTTATGTTTTCTGATATGACACAGTAGGAAATATATAGCATCGCCTGTGATGGGTTAATGTCAAAAATTGCACCTGAATGTATCACCCTCTGGATATAAACACCCATTTATAGAATAAAACAGCCTACAGACCACCATGTTAAATGGCATTATGGAAAACAATCAGGAAAAAAAGGACAAATCAGTTACCCGGTTTCTTTAATAAATAGATAGCAAGATTTAACAAAGAGCAGGGTGAAATTGCTGTATGTTTTTTAAAACAAAGTTTTAAATTTAGAATAGATTTAGAGTTACAGAAAAGTTGTAAATATCGTATGGAGAGTCTCCATATGTGCCTCACCCAGTTCCCATTGTTTGCATTTTATATTACTATGACACGTTTGCCACAACAAAGGAACCAACATTGCAACATGACTGTTAACTAAACTCCATAGTTTGCTCAGATTTTACTAGTTTCCCCCTAATGTCTTTTTTCTGCTTTTCAGAAAGTTTCTTAATTTGGGTTTTTCTGATGTGTTTCCATGGTTAGACTGGGGTCATGGGTTTCGGAAGGAAGACTGCAGAGGTGAAGTGCTGTTCTCATCACATCTTTGTTGCTTTATTATTATTATTATTATTTATTGAGACAGGGTCTTGATATGTCATCCAGGCTGGAGTCCAGGGGCACAATCACAGCTTACTGCAGCCTCAACCTTATGGGCTCAAGTGATCCTCCCACCTCAGACTCCCTAGTAGCAGGGACCACAGGTGCATACCACTGCTCTTGGCAAATTTTTTGTTTTTAGTAGAGATGGGGTCTCACTACGTTGCCCAGACCAGTCTTAAAGTCCTGGACTCAAGTTATCCTCCCACCTTGACCTCCCAAAGTGCTGGGAGTACAGGCATGAGCCACCATGCTCAGTCACCATAACATCTTATCAAGCTACATTCTACAAACATGACTTATCATGGATAATGTTAACCTTGACTACCTGGATGAGGCATTGTTTGCCAGGTTCTGTACTCTAAAGTTACTGCCCCTCTCTCCTTTCCATAATCTACTCTTTGGAAGCAAGTCACAAAGAGCAGCTTACACTCAAGAGTGGGGATATAGGAAGAGTTAAGCTATACCTCTGAGGAGGATTATCTACATAAAACATTTGGAAGTCTTCTGTAAGGGAGATTTGTTTCCTCATCCCCATTTATTTAGTCAATTATTTATTTAAATCAATATGAACTCATGGGTATTTATTTAATACTTCGTGTTACAGTCCAGTATTATGCTATTTATTTGGGTGCTCAAATGCTGCCAGCTTTGACCTCTAAAATCTCCTTCAGGTTGACTCCTGTGTCCTTCTAACATATCCTCATCTTTTTGTTTTCTGAGCACTTCCTTACATTCTAGGAATACAAGATGCTCCAGGTTCATCTTGTATATATCATGCCCCAGACTTAGAATAAACTATTTTTCTAAGGAGCCTGGTTTCCTTTGTTGGATAATAGTATTAGAAACAAAGACCTGGGTGCTAGATGTACTTATTACTGGAATGTCACTGCCTCTAGGTCCTCTTAGTAGACAGAGTTAGGAAATATATGAATGTATACTGACCCATAGAAACACATTTATGATTATTTCTGTATCTATTCATCTGTGCATATGTTAGGCTAAAACATGAGTTTGCACCAATTCTGATCCAATTCTACATAGTTTGTTCTAGTCCTCTGCCTTGCTTATCTGTAACTTTTCTTTACAATAGTAGGAAACATGGCTCCCACCACTTAACATATATTTATTTATTTGCTCAACCCCAAAATAAATGCACAATCACTCCAGAATTATTAACCTTCATAAACTCTATGAGAAACAACTTTGCCTGGTAGAATACACTATTTATTTACTGTTCCATTTGCTTTTAGTCTTAGAGTTTCCATTCAAAACATGGTTTCCCAAAGTTAATTAGATCAGTTCATTTTGCCTGCCTGCTCCAGTGAGGTTATGTCAGACATTTGTAACACAGTTAAGTTCTTTTATCACAGTTTGTTTTGCATCCTAGGCTCTTCCAATCCCCTGATTACTTTTTTTTAATTTGCATGCATTTAGGTTCACTTCTTATGCTGTAAAGTTCTATGGGTTTTGACAAAAGTATAGCCTCATGTATCTACAACTACAAAATCATGTTAGTTCAATCACCCTAAAAATTCCCCATTTCCCTGTGCTTCCCCTAGTCAAATACTCTTCCTGCTATAAAACTCTAGCAACCACTAGTCTGTTTTCATCCCTATAACTTTGCCGTTTTAAAAATGTAGCATGAATGGAGTCATAGAATTTTGTAGCCTTTTTGGTTTGGCCTTTTTCACTCAGCAAAGTCAATTTATGATGCATCAATTTTATTATGTAAATTAATAGCTCATTACTTTTATTGAGGAATAGTTTTCGATTGTAAGAATATACCAGTTTGATCATTCAATCCCCCTTGGCTGCTTCTAGTTTTTAGTGATTATAAATAAAGCTGTTATAAACTTTCATTTGCAAGTAGTTATATGGATATATAATTTTGAATCCTTTTTTTATTATACTTTAAGTTCTAGGGTATATGTGCACAACGTGCAAGTTTGTTATATAGGTATACATGTACCATGTTGGTTTGCTGCATCCATCAACTCATCATTTACATTAAGTATTTCTCCTAATGCTATCCCCACCCCCAACCCCTCAACCCCTGACAGGCCCCAGTGTGTGATGTTCCCCTCCCTGTGTCCAAGTGTTCTCACTGTTCAACTCCCACCTATGAGTGAGAATATGTGGTATTTGGTTTTCTGTTCTTGTGATAGTTTGCTGAGAATGATGGTTTCCAGCTTCAGCCATGTCCCTACAAAGGACATGAACTCATCCTTTTTTATGGCTGCATAGTATTCCATGGTGTGTAGTTACCACATTTTCTTAATCCAGTCTATCATTGATGGGCATTTGAGTTGGTTCCAAGTCTTTGTTGTTGTGAATAGTGCCACAATAAACATATGTGTGCATGTGTCTTTATAGTAGCATGATTTATAATCCTTTGGGCATATACCCAGTAATGGGATTGCTGGGTCAAATTGTATTTCAAGTTCTAGATCCTTGAGGAATCACCACACTGTCTTCCACAATGGTTGAACTAATTTACACTCCCACCAACAGTGTAAAAGCGTTCCTATTTCTCCACATCCTCTCTGGCATCTGTTGTTTCCTGACTTTTTAATGATCACCATTCTAACTGGTGTAAGATGGTATCTCATTGTGTTTTTCATTTGCATTTCTCTGATGACCAGTGATGATGAACATTTTTTCATGTGTCTGTTGGCTGCATAAATGTCTTCTTTTGAGAAGTGACTGAATCCATTTTCAAATTAGCAATATCACAAATGAAAGTGGCACATCACTATAGATAATACAGATATTAAAAGAATAAGTTGTGGAAATACTATGAAGAAATTCATACCAATAAATTTGACAACTTATGTACACTGAAAAAATTCCTCTAATTACATACACTACCAAAGCTCACTAAAGAAGAAATAGATAACCTGAATAGCTGTGTACCTAGTAAAAATAAAATTCATAATTAAAAACCTTTCCACAGAAAAAATAAGATAGCTTCACTGATATATTCCACCAAATATTAAAGGGAGAAAACTTACCAATTCTACATAAACAATTCCAGAGAATTGAAGAAGAGGACATGCTTCCCAAATTATTTTCTGAGGCCAGCATTATCATGAAACCATGATCAAAGACATTATGAGAAAAGAAAGCTACAGACCAAAGTCCCTCACGAGTATAGATGCAAAGATCTTTAACTGAATATTACCAAACCAAATCCAGTTTTGTGTAAAACAGTAATGCATAATATCCAAGTGGGACTTTACCCAGGAATGCAAGGTTGGTTCAACATTTGAAAATAATTCCATGTAATATCAGCATGTTAACAGACCAGAGAGGAAAAACCATATAATTATTAAAGTAGATGTTAGCAAACACAGTTGACAGATTTCAACTTAATTCACTACAGCAATTCACCAGCAAACAAGGACTGGAACGAAATTTTCTTTACTTGATTAAGGGCACATTTTAAAAGCTTATAGTTCATGGTAAATATTGAATGCTTTCTCCCTAAGATCTGGCATGAGGCAAGATGTTCTTTTACACCACTTCTATTCAAAATTGTATTAAATATTTTACCTTGAGCAACAGGGAAAGACAATTTTTTTTTCAAAAAGAAAGATAACCAGATTGGAAGAAAAATGTCTTTAATGGTAGATAACATGATCATCTACACAAAAAATCCTAATGAATCTACAAAAAATTTTCCTGGAATAAGTGAGCTTAACAAGATCACAGTAGACAAGATCAATTTAAAGATAAAATGTATTTCTTATACTAGAAATAACCATTTCAAAATTGAAATTTAAAAAATACTCTTTACAATACCATAAGAACTTACAAAAATACTCAGATGCAAGCTTTTAAAAATGTGTGAGACCTGCACATGAAGAAATAAATTTTAAAATACTCAAATAAATAAGGAGCTATACTATGTTAATAATTTGGAAAACTCAATATTATTAAGATGTCAATTCTTCCTGAATTTATCTATAGATTAAATGTAATTCTTATCAAAATTCCAGCAGATTTTCTGATGAAAATTAACAAGCTAATTTTAAAACATGTAGGAAAATGCAAAGGACATACAATGGCCAAAACAATTTGAAAAATAACAAATTTGTTCTTTTTGATAACTCCTGTTATTTGATTTAAAGGCTTTCTGTAAGCTACAATAAGCAAAAGGTGGTGATATTAGTGTGAGGACAGATATATTGATCAAGGAAGCAGAATAGAGTCCAGTAATAGATCCACTTACAAAGGGTACATTTATTCTTGACAAAGATGCCAAAGTAATTCAATACATACAGAACAGTGTTTTCTTCAAGTGGTGCTAGAACATTTGGACATTCATATGCAAAATTGTGATTCTCAAACCATCTCATACCATATACAGCAACTAATGTGACATGGATCATAGACCCAAATGTAAGAATCAAAACTGGAAGACTTCTAAAACAAAACATAAAAGGAAGTCTATTTTTTTCCCTTTGGACTCGGCAAAGATTTCTTAGGTAGGGCAAAAGCAAAATGAAATAAAACAAAACAAGACTAACCTTTGAAACAATGAATGAATTGAACTTTATCAAAACCGAAAGCGTCTGGTGTACAAAAGACATTTTTTAAGAAACAAAAAGATAAGCCACATACTGTCAGAAAATATGTCCAAAATGGAGATCTGACAGATGACCTGTATCCAGGATACATAGGAACTCTTACAATTCAAGAATACAAACAACCCAATTAAAAGTAGGAAAAATATTTGAACAGGTACTTCACAAAAGAAGGTACAGAAATGGCTAACAATCACATAGAATGGGATCATCATCACTAGTCATGAAGGAAATGCAAATTAAACCCAGAGGGAGATACCATTGCACTCCCACTAAAATGGCTAAAATTAAAAGGACTGACAACATCAAGTGCTGTAGAGCATATGAAGCAATGGCTTCTCTCATTTTTGCTGGTGGGAATGCAAATACAGTATAATTCCTTTGGAAAGCAATTTGGCAGGTTGGTATAACATTATGCATACACATGGCATAAGACCCAGAAATTCCACTCCTGGGTATTTTTCCAAAAAGGAGAAACATGTTCACACAAAACCTTGTATATTTAACCAGAATTATTTATAACAGTCCTAAACTGGAAAGTACCAGAATGTCCATCAATCAGCAGATGGATATTGTACATCTATGCAGTGCAATACCACTCAGCCATAAAGTGAGACAAGCTATGGATAAATGCAACACCATGGACAAATCTCCTAAACTATGCTAAATTAAAGAAGCCAGACACAAAAGGCAGCAGATTGCATGGTTCTGTTTATAAGACATTCTGGAAAAGTCAAAATGATAGGGAGAGAAAACAGAGCAGTTGTTCCCAGGGAAGTTGGTTAGAGGGAGAGATTTGACTTCAAAGAGGCATAAGGGAAATTTGGGATGATGGAGATGGTCTCTGAAACTTCCCTGGGGTGATGGTTACACAACTGCAAACCCTTGTCCAAACCCATCCAACTGTATATGTTAAAATAAATATGATCCCCTGCCCAAATTTGACATACTCAGCAAAGACTAACTCTATAAAACAAGAATTAAAGCAGTAGTTTTAATTATTTAATAAAAACACATCACAACTTGTTATAACACTGTAATTTCAGGATGGGCTGGCATGATGTATTGGTGCAGAACATGGCTATAAAAGTCAAGCTGACTTTAGTTCAAGTCCTGTCTTTACCATTTACTAGTACAGTGACCTTCTGCTAATCACCCTGTACTTCATTCAGACCTCACAGGATTATGGTGTGGATTTAATGGTGCGCTTTAACCATTTCATAATTGCCTGTCTCATAGTATTAAAAAAACTTTAGTTACTTAAAAAACATTTAGAAACAGCCGAGGTGGGGAGACATACATGTAAACAAATAAATTACAATATCTTGTGAAAACAACAGAGCAAGCGTAAGGTACAGCTATAGCAACAAACGAGAAATGCTTCACACTGTCTGAAAAAGCTAATAAAGACTTTTTGGAGGAAATGATGACTGAATTAAAATTTGAAAGATGAATAAGTGGTTTTCAGGGTGATTAGGGGAGTGAAGAGCACAAAATGTCATGGTGTACTTGGAGAATGCTGAGCAGTTTGCTATATTTTTGAACAATGACAGAAGCTATTGTAGTAGGAAGCAGTCAGAACAAGAAAAGATCTTGAGTGCCAATTTAAGAATCTTGTTGCATTTCATCATTTGTGTGTTAGAGCTATTGGAGCCAGCAAGGACACAGACAAATTAAATTTGCATCTTAGAATGATTACTTTGATTGCCTTGGAGAAGATGAATTGAAGCTAGGACAAGTCTAGAGGATGGAAGACCTGCCAGAAGGCTTGTTAGATGAATTCAGGTAAAGGACAGTGACTTTCTGTACTTGGGCTATGGGAATGGAAAGGTAAGAATACATTCAAAAAACTTTTAGGGGAATCGAATAATTAACTGTATGAAAAGGGGAATAAGTCTAGGATGCCTGTCAGACTTGGTGGTCTCTTTGGGTAGATCATCTGTTGGTACCCCTAGATAAATGGAAGAACATGTCTATACTGGGAAAATGATGAGTTTAGGTGGGTAGTGTTGACGATTGAAGTGCCTGTGGGTATCCAGGTGGAACTGTGTAGCAAGCAGAAGGATATATGGGTCTGGAGTTCAGTATCAGAGTCTGATCGGGAGCTACATACGTGCAATAGTTGAAGTCACAAATATAAATAAGATCACCTAGAAAAGCACATAGTGTGAAAAGAGAGCAAGGGACAGATCCCTCGGAAATTTCAACATTTAAGATTCTGTAAAAAAACCACAACTGGGCATATGTGCTTGTAATCCCAGCTACTCAGGAGGCTGAGTCAGGAGGATTCCTTGAGGCCAGAAATTCAAGACAAGCCTGGGCAGCATAGAGAGACCCTGTTGTATAGAAGAGATCTTAAATGATGGTCATAAAATAAAGTAGAAGGAAGATTAAGAACAAGTCGTATCAAGGAAACAAAGAAAAGGGTTTCAAGAATGAGGTGTCATTGAGTGTTATATACAGCAGCAATGTTAAGCAAGATGAGGACTAAGAAGCATCCAATGGATATGGATAGTTTTAGTGCTGGGACAAAAACAGGTCACTATAGTCTGAAGAGTGAATAGGAAGTTAAAAATGTGTAAGTATCTAATGCTGGCTACTTTTTTTGAAAAGTCATGACCAAGAAGAGAAAGAGAACAATAGAATAATGGTTAGAAGGAACAACAAGATCAAAGGGATTTTATTTGTTTTTGCATTTTAGATGAGGCATGGGAGAGGCTTCCACATAATTATATACTGACAGGAAAAAACATGGAAGACACAGAGCAGCTGGAAGATACAGGTGTATATTTTTCAAAGTCCAATCATATAACACTTGATGACGCTTATATTCTTGAAACTCCCTCCTTGGTTTCCTTGATACTCCTTGGTCTTAATCCTTTTCCTACTTCCATGACCATTACTTAAGATCTTTTCTATACAGAAATCACACCGGGCATTTGACCATGGAAAACTGAAAAGAAATAATTGTTATAAAGCTGTTTATCAGGCAATTTAAAGGACGAGAAGAGAACATAAGATACATAAAAGTAGCAATTATAAGAAGCATCTATCATTCTTAGGACTGGGAGACCAACAGGGGCCAGTAGGAGATGGAATTTGCAAAGTCAAAGAGGAGAGGGAGAGACTTTTTGCTAAAAGCAATCAAAAAGTATTTTAGGAAGATGGCATTTGAGCTGGGCTTAATCAAGTGGAAATGAAAGAATATTCCAGGTGTTGCACATGACCTGGAAAATAGAAGCTACTTTATAAGCATTTGTTGAAAAATAACGTGATGAACAGATAAGCAAAAAAATCTAGAGAAAAGTGTGGAAAATTTTGGTAACAGTGTTTGGCTGGAGCTTGGGTGGTGGAGAGCGGTTGAAAATGAGGTTGCACAGATGGAATAGAGAAGGAGCAGACAGTCTTGAATTCCAGGCCAATGTGTTGAAAATGTATCTTAGGATGCCGCTGACATTTGATTAGGGAAGTGACAAGACTGGAACGATGATTTCTGGAATGCCGATTTGCCTGTGATATATAGAAAGAACTGTAAGGAGAGAGGAACTCAAGTCATCAGCCAGAAGGCCAAAAAATGACGAGCTGGATTGAAGTGACAGTAAGGATATGAAAAAGGGAACAAGCAGGAAACAAAATGTAAGCCGCCAAGAAGTGGCTGAAGTGATGACTGTGGCTGGGGGGCATGGGAGGACGAAGGGAAGCTGAAACTCCTTCTGAGTCAAGGCGATTGGAAGAATGGCAGGAAGAGGAAAGAAAGAGGAAGAGAGAATGGGCTTTGAAGGGCCATGAGAAGTTCTGTGGGAACGGATTGGACGTCCTAGTGCAGGGAAACGTGGCAGTGCAGGTCTACAGCTTAACGGAGCCTGGGTGGGAGGTGGCTGATGTGGGTTTCATCTGCACAGAGATTCTGGCTGACGCCTGTATTTGGAAGAATGCAATAGTGTTTGCGTATTTGAACCTACAGCCAGTCCTCGGGCCAGAAGCTGAGGCTGAACTGCCTCCTGATTTACAGCTTCCACCCCCAGTTTCCATTCTCCCCTAAAGCACTGGATTCAGGTAATCGCGGACGCACTTGCCTCCTCCCGCACTGACCGCTGCCCTCGGCGGGACAACGGGCGCCCTGGCAGCCCCGTGCGTTCCCAGGGCTCAGGCGCGCAGGCGCGTCGCAGCGTAGCCTAGCAACGAGGCGCAACAAGGGACTGGCGGTTAACGCCCGGGGAGTCTGCTGGGTTTGCGGAGCAGCTACTCAGCGGGATCTCACGGCAGGTAAAGTTAGCCCCTAAGGGTAGGGAGGCCCAAGGCCTCCTACCTGGAAAACCTGGGAAAGGAGAAGATGCCACGTGGGCGCAGACTGCTGGGGTCAGTGAGGCAACACCTTGCTGGGCGTTGTTGGTTCCTGCCCGTGCCCGCAGGGTTAGACGGAGCTTGGGGTGGGTTTCGTAAGCATCCCGCCACCTCCCATTCAACAGGTGACAAAACTGAGGCCCAAGAGGGGATCTGAGGTGAGATCAAGTCAGATTCCGTTACTTGACCGTGAGCAACTCAGAAGTAGCCTCGATTTCTCGAGCCCTACTCCTCCTTAAATCTTCTCAAAGCAGAACTCATTAGAAAATATTTAAAATCATAGGCTGAACGTTCACGAGGAACAAATACAAAGGACCAATCAACTCATGAAAAAAAATAGCTCCAGTAGTCAAGAAGATGCATTTTTAGAGAAGAATTGTTTGCATATCCAATGCCCTGAAGTTTTCACACAGTTAATTTACTGTTAGAGATTTATCCTAAAGAAATAGTTGGGGATATGGATGAAAATTTTATGTTCAAGGACGTTCTTTGCAGCCCTGTCTATATTTGCAGAAAATTAGAAACAAATTTCAATAATC
Organism: Theropithecus gelada; assembly: GCF_003255815.1. Classification (NCBI taxonomy): domain Eukaryota; kingdom Metazoa; phylum Chordata; class Mammalia; order Primates; family Cercopithecidae; genus Theropithecus; species Theropithecus gelada. The sequence goes on along the minus strand of NC_037677.1, from coordinate 26,922,326 downwards.
AGAGACTGGCTAGATAGCTAATGGATTTTAAAATATTTGAAATGGCATGTTATGCTAATCCACTGGAGATGACTGAAGCAATGAAGGGAAACTGAGACTTCATGAGTTTGTTAATTTAAGAATTTAGTAGGAATATGAACCCAGGAAGGGAAGGTGAAAGTAGGGGATAGAAATTCAGACAGAGATGTTAAAAATGCTTTAGAAAAACACACAAAGCCGGGCACGGTGGCTCACGCCTGTAACCCCAGCACTTTGGGAGGCTGAGGCAGGTGGATCGCCTGAAGTCAGGAGTTTGAGACCAACCTGGTTAATGTGGGGAAACCCGTCTCTACTGAAAATACAAAAATTAGCTGGGCGTGGTAGCGAGTGTCTGTAATCCCAGCTACTCAGGAGGCTGAGGCAGAAGAATCACCTAAACCTGGGAGGTAAAGGTTGCAGTGAGCTGAGATCAGGCCACTCTCCAGCCTGGGCAACAGAGTGAGACTCTGTCTCAAAAGAAAAAAGAAAAAGAAAAAAGAAAAGAAAAGAAATAGTATTGATCTCTCTGAGCTTATCTTTAGGTGATTTTTATTTTATTCATTGTGCCCTTGTTTTCCAAATTCTCCACAGTGAAATGTATTACCCTCGTAAGGATCATCTCCGTAGCTCATTGCCACGGGCCTATGTCAGCTGTTCAGTCTCTCCTCCATTAACTATCATACCCAGTATGGTGATAAAACACATAGGCTTTTTTCTGGCGGGGAGACAGAGTCTCACTCTGTCACCCAGGCTGAAGTGCAATGGCGTGATCTCAGCTCATTGCAACCTCCGCCTCCCGGCCTCAAGTGTTTCTCCTGCCTCAGCCTCCCCAGTAGCTGGGACTATAGGCACATGCCATTGCCACTCCAGGCTAATTTTTGTATTTTTAGTAGAGACAGGGTTTTGCCATGTTGTCCAGGCTGGTCTTGAACTCCGGACCTCAAGTGATCCACTCGCCTCAGCCTCCCAAAGTGCTGGGATTACAGGAGTGAGCCACCATGCCGGGTCATGATAAAACAACTTCATTCTCTAGTTTAGGAGACACTCTATCATTGCAATACTGTCTGTGTAAGCTCTTCTAACCTCTGCACTATGCAATTGCTCAAAAACACTATCTCGAAGTAGGAAAAATTAGTTCCTACGTGAAAATCAGATGATTTAAAACAACTTTATGCAGGTGTAATTTAATTGCTTCCTGAATATTATTCATAAGCAATTCTTTTATAAATCAAAGGCTGCTCTGTCTTGGAACTGGTTATAGAGTGCTATAAACTCTTTTTTTTTTTTTCCCAGAGATTAATTGTAGGATAGATTCTCATTTGCCCAGAATAGTTTCTGCATGTCTGCCTGAAATATTATAGGCACAAGGTCTAGGGCCTGTTCACTTTTCAAGCACCTAAGGAAGATGTTTGAGATTTGGAAAAAAAAATGCTTATATTGACTCTAAAATATGAAAAGAGAACTGAAAAATTAAGGTTAATTAAATGTTTTATTAATATAAATTTTTTATTACATTTGAAAACAATTTTCTCATTTTACAAGAATTTCCAGGTGTATGTACTGTTTGCTGAGTAATTTTGAATACAAATTTCAAAAGTTTTTATGATGCAAATGACATTTAATGGGCGATGCAGGCACATTTTAACATTTTAGTATATTGGCTATAGTGTGAATAAGTTGCATAGATCCTCAAAAATCTTACAAGTAGTGTGGTCTGAAGTTAGAGACCTGGAATAGATGCCTTTCAGAAGCATCTAGGAGTTTCTATGAAGACGTGGCTTTTTAATGTATGTGATAAATTCTGCTGTCTCTAATGCTAGGGGTTGCTTTTGATCCTTGACATGCAATTTGAGCTAACCCTCACACTGTAGATTCTCCCCAAGGATTTTCTACTTCCTAGGATTTCTACTGAGACTATAGTAATTTCCTTAAGGCTGCGATATACCATTTAAGATTGCTCCTACGATATACCGTTTAAGATGGCTCTGATGCCGAACATAATTCCACAAACTCTTATTGAAGAAAACTAGATAGATTTCCTGGGTTATTCTAATAGACATTAACATCTTGAAATTTTTTTTTTTTTTGAGACAGAGTCTCACTCTGTTGCCCAGGCTGGAGTGCAGTGGCACGATCTCGGCTCACGGCAGCCTCCACCTCCCAGGTTCAAGTGATTCTCATGCCTCAGCCTCCTGAGTAGCTGGGACTACAAGGCACATGCCACCACACCCAGCTGATTTTTGTAATTTTAGTAGAGACAGGATTTCACTATGTTGGCCAGGATGGTCTCAAACTCCTGACCTCATGACCCACCCACCTCAGCCTCCCAAAGAGCTGGGATTTACAGGCGTGAGCCACCCGCCCGGCCTGAAAAGTTCTTTGAACCCTGGCTGGGTTACTCCTCTGTGGTATGTTAACTAAGCATAAATCCCATTCCTTTCACTCTTTCCACACAGACATGGACATATGAGGACAAGTAGAAAGGAAGTAACCTCAGTTTTCCCAGGATGTATCTCTTCAGATTTTTTTACTGCTTTTTTACTGAGCTGTGGATTATATGAGAGAAAACTTTTTATTATCCAGGGAAAGGACAAAAATGTTGATTCAGATCTGGTAGATTTTGTATACCATTTATAAGATCTTTACTCCTAGGAAAAATGGAGTTAATGAGGTTTATAAATATCAAATGCCGATTATGTACCAGACACTGTTGTAGGTGTTTGGGATACATCAGTAAAAGAAAATAGACAAAAACCTCTGTAATGTGGCACAAACACTCTTGCAGGTCTCAAAAGTTACTTGATGGGCTTAGTCTCTTAGGCCCATCATAAGCAAGCTATAAAAAAGCTAAATGATTTCTTGTTATTTAAGTTATGCCACTAATATATTCACCTCCTTTCTAAACTGAAAGCCAGGACTAATGCTCAATGATCTTATCAATAAGTTCCTTAAAATTGCAGAGTTTGAAATTGGGATGTAGGTGACCTATTTGTATATATGTGATAATTTCTACACGTATTGCATTGTGTTTTAGGAGGTAAAAATTTAAAGGAGAAAAGAAACCTCCTGTCAAGAGCACAGGTAATTGAGAAATGTATGTGCAAATGTCACTTTAACATATATTGCATCTTTTTCCAGGATGGGTAAAAAGATAAAGAAGGAAGTAGAGCCTCCTCCTAAGGATGTGGTAAGTTTCTGATTTGAATATTAGTAGCACTTTAACAACCAGTTATAAAAATAAATTGTTCACACAGTTTGGCATGTACCAGTATATACATGAATACGTGATGGCAGAAGTCCAAAGTCTGACTAATGATAAGATTAGTCAGAGAAATCTAACATTATATAAACAAACATTTACAACATTGTCATTATATAATTAGCACAATTAGAGAGTAATTATTAGCTTTTCCAGTATGTAGATGGCATGTTTATAGCCTAGTTAATGAATAAATAGTTTGGGTTGTTCTTTTAAATACTTACCATTTACATTTGCCAGTCTCTCATTTATGTTAATTAATGAAGTGAATAACTGGAAGTTCTGCGATAGCTATTAGATATGTATATAAGGTTGTCTGGTGATGACCATTGCACATGAGAAGTCCCTATCCTTTCCAGTTCTATCGAGCGACTAGTCTGGAATCATCATCTTTATTCCAAATGCTAATTCATTCCCCACTAAAAGCTCTTCTCTCTCTTTAAAAACAGGATTTTATCTTATCTCTTTAAAGTTTATCAATTATTGAAAGGTTGTGTTAAAAGTGAAAAATGACCTTTGACAATTTTCAGTTTAGAAACTTATTTTGAAACGGACATTTGGTGTGATTTCCTTCAGATAAAACAGGATTAGAAAAGAAATGAGTGAGTCCACAGACTCACAGAAATTTCAAATTTGAAGGAAACTGGGCTAACGGCAGAAGTCTGCCCCCAGCCTTGAGAGCTTTGTGGTTAAGACCCTGGGGGCCTTGAGCCAGCTCTGCCTCTTGCCAACTGTGTTATTGTGGCCAATTTGCCAAATTTGGCCAAGTTATTTCGGTGTTTTGTTTTTTTTTTTTTAAGCTCCAAAATGGGAATCGTAATATCCAACTCATTCCTGTTGTTGTATGATTTAAAACAGAATAAGTTACATAAAGGTCTTAGTGCCTGGCACATAGCACTTGGAAAATAAGATCTATTATCATGAGAATCCTCTGGACTCTGCTTCTGAGACACACACGCGCCCCTGTGCAATCCTCTAGGTATGATACTTCAATACAGTTGGGAACAAAATCTACAGAAGTGTCTGTCTTCCTGGGTCCAGGAAGCCTTTGCAGGGGTAGGCATTGTGATCTCATGATATTTCATCATTCTGGCTGCTTCTCTTAGGACACATTCCCAAAATGTTGCAGATTCTCTTATTTTTTTCATTGCATCCAAGGTTTGTATTACCCCTCTTTTTGCTACCAAATAGCATTATTGGCATCTTATTAGCAAAAACATACTCTGATTAAAATTAGAATTATGGGACTAATAAACAATAGATGTATGTGTCCAATACACTTTCTATAACTTCATAATGTCTTGCTGATATCCTCCTCTGGACTCCAATCCTTGGGGACACAATGGAGAACTTGAGAAACACAGTCCTAGTGGTGAACAAAATAGAGTTCTTGCTCCCTCAGCTCCCAACATGCTTGGAGGTAGCCAATGGCGGGTGTAACATTGACCAATGGTCCTTACTTTTCCTTGTCTTTCCCAGGGGACTTCCACCCTTCTACTTTGACTGTAAAACTGACAGAGTGTTGGGAGGCCCGGGTGGATCACGAGGTCAGGAGATCGAGACCATCCTGGCCAACACAGTGAAAACCCATCTCCACTAAAAATACAAAAAATTAGCCGGGCGTGGTGGTGGGTGCCTGTAGTCCCAGCTACTCAGGAGGCTGAGGCAGGAGAATGGCATGAACCTGGGAGGCGGAGCTTGCAGTGAGCCGAGATCGCGCCACTGCACTCCAGCCTGGGCGACAGAGCAAGACTCCATCTCAAAAAACAAACAAACAAACAAAAACTGACAGAGTGGTATTAAAATAATATATAAGCCCTTTTCTACAGTATTTGTTCTCATACTTCAAAGCAGTATGCCACAATTTACAGTATCTTAACCTGGAACTTGTTCCAGAATATACCTCTAAAGTCAATAAAGGTTTATTCTATACATTGTAAATGAAAACCACATTTAAAAAGAAATGTAACTACTTAAGAAAATAAACTTTTCTCTGTCAACTAATGGCAATTTGCTTCTTACACGTTTCCTAGATATATTGTTTCCAAAGACTTTAATTTTTATCAGACTTTCCTCTACAGGTTAAAATGAGTAATAAAGACAGCAAGAAAAGTGTTGGCAATAGGATTAAAACAAAAAGCTCCCTTTGCTTTTCTTAATATTCTCATTTGTAGTAACATTAATATATGCATATATGGTACTGATTTACATCTTCTTCTCATGAAAGAGACACTAACTAAGAAGATGCCTACATATGGAAAAGATATGGCTTGATCAACCAATACAACTATATTCTTCCTTTCCAAATCATTTTCATATCTGGCCAAAAGGCTGTTTGTGATGCTTTAATAAAAGGAAAATTTACGGTGGAATATTGCATAAAAGAATTCCTAATAGAAATGACTCTACTAGGCCTGATTTAGTATAAGGCAAGATATCCAGTGACTAAGAGTACAGGCTCTGGGGCTATCCCACCTGAGTTTGGGTACTTACTCCATTATCCACTTCTGCCCATCTATGAACTTGGGTGAACTTTCTAACCTCTGTGCACCACAGTGAGGACGTGATACTGCTTAATTCATAGGAAGACCCACTCACATCAGTGAAGTAAGGTTAGATAAATGTAAGATGCTTAGAACAGTGCCTGGCATTAGGTAAGAGCTTGGTAGATGTTGTTATTAATGATGTAGTCGAGGGTGCTGTTCATCATTCTACAGAACTGAACAAGTTTGTATGAACTGTCAAAGGAGACAGGGAAGTCAGGGATGAAGCATGGAAGACCAGCTGGCCACTGAAGTCTCCTGAGGCCTGGTGTGTGGCCATCATAATTTATGGTCAGATCTTTGAGTTTGCAAGCATGGAAATTGTAGTCTTTTAATATTTCAGAGGTGATTGAGCTTCAGTGGATAAAGCCACAAGATCTAAACTCCCAAGAGATGATGACCTGGCCCTGGAACCATAATGATTAAGTATCAAGTTAACTGAATATTTATGCTAATGAGTCAGGACTTTCTTTCCTTAGTGAAATGCACACAGGAAGCTAAGCAGGGTGAGTATAGAATCACAGCAATGGAAAATAGTAGAACATGCCCCCTCAGCCGCACAACCAAATCCAATTCCTGGGAAGAGGGTGAGGTCTCCTGGGTTTTCCTGGACCTCCTTCATCAATCTCAGAACTCAACCTTTCATTCTTTGTCATAGACTGACAACAGTACTGTGGACTTTAAAAGATAAATAAATAAATGGCCTGTGCCTGCCCTATTGGGCAGCACAGAATCAGAACATTTTTATCATTGAAAGCCTATTGGACAGCACTATTCTAGATAGTATTATTCCTTAACAGAGACATAAAAATATTCTAGAAGCCTATGGCCACTCAAATTGACTGGGCTTAAAATTCAAAGTTTAGCCAGAATGCTTCCATTTACTTTCATTCTTCTTGTAAATAATTTTATCACTTATTTTGCTATGTAAAAAAGTTGTATGAACTTCTTTTCCCATCTTTCTCCCTCCTCACAGTTAAATACTATGAATTAATAAAAAATATAAATTCATAAACAATATACCTATATAAAACCATATAGATAATTTTCAGCTTGCTCATCTTACTCCAAAAGTTTGCTACTTTGATCAGGTTATAAAGCAAACTAAAAGCTATTTTAGCTACTTTCATTTTAATCTTTAGACATTTTAGCAAATTTTTACTGATGTCTAGATATTCTCTACTGAAAGTTCCTATTAGATGAATGCTGTCTACCTCCTCCTGTTTATCTATCTCTCTTTTCCTATACAATTAGTGCCTCATGATCTGGGATGACTGCTGTTGTAAACATATTGAAATTGAAATTTTAAAAGCCTTTTATTTGTACTTATTGGCACTTTAAAAATCACTCAACTGTGATGATCTCTATTTTCACTGAGGTCATCTTTGTAATTTTGTATTTTTTTTTAGACCTATGCCAATACTACAACCACTAGGCACATGTGGTTATTAAAATTTGAACTTACAATGATTAAAATTATTAATTTTAAAGGCTAGGTGCAGTGGGTCACATCTGTAATCCCAGCACTTTGGGAGGCTGAGGTGGGAGGATCGCTTGAAGCCAGGAGTTCAAGATCAGCCTGGGAAAAACAGCAAGATTCTGTCTCTATTTTTTTAAAAAGAAGTTAAAAATTCAGATTCTCAGTCACATTAGGTACATTTCAAATGCTAAAGAATAAAGAACCGCTTGTGACCTGTGACTACCATATTGGATAGCACAAAATCAGAACATTTCCATTGCTGAAGTGCTATTGGACAGCACTATTCTAGGCAGTATTATTCCTTAACAGAGACATAAAAATATGTCTAGAAGCCTATGGCCACTCTAATGGACTGGGCTTAAAATTCAAAACTTAGCCAAAATGCTTCCATTTTCTTTCATTCTTTTTGTAAATAATTTTGTTTTATCATTTATTTTTGCAAAGAGTGTGAAATTATAGTTTCTCAACAAGCTTGTTGGTGACTGTGACTTTCTTATGGGAAAGCAGATGGGATATGTAACAACAGCACAGTATTATTTATTTAGTCACATGGCACTCTTATAGCTATCATTTTATTCTCAGTGCCCTTTTTAATAAAAAATTACTATAACGGTACAGGCTCTGTAGGAGAAACAAGTGTCATGCCAAGTTTCTCTACTCTCTGCCAAACATTGGTATTTCCTCTTCTTTGTCAGCCCATTGGATGGCAACTCTTACAGTCTCAGGCTTCCCTTTAAGCTTCTCATCCCCCATATTATCTTTTTCTTCTTTTTCTTTTTTTTTTTTTTTGAGACAGGGTCTTGCTCTGTCTCCCAGGCTGGAATGCAATGGCACAATCATGGCTCACTGCAGCCTCCACCTCCCAGGCTCAAGTGATCCTCCCTGCTCAGCCTCTTGAGTAGCTGGGACTAAAGGCACACACCACCATACCCAGCTAATTTTTGTATGTTTTGTAGAGACAGGGTCTCACTCTGTTGCCCAGGCTGGTCTCGAACTCCTGGGCTCAAGAGATCTTCCCACCTCAGCCTCCCAAAGTGCTGGGTTTACAAGCATGACTCACCGCACCTGGTCTTTAAAATTAATTTTAACTATTATAGAATCACATTTAAATAACCACATGTGACTATTAAATGATATTTACTAAAGCTTATGTTTAAATGTATTTTCGTGTACTCTACCTACTCCTCTGACACTTGTTTTTCTATGGCGATCATGACATACCTGTGCTTAACCATTGTATACTTATTCACATGCTTATATAATCAGCTTGAAAAATATAGAAACATGAGAGGTCTCTGGGATGAAAGTTCCAAGAGGGAAGGGAAATCTGTTTTGGATGTGGGTTGGTAGAGAAGATGGCCAGCTGGGACATGAGGGAAGGTGCCGTAAGTGGTGAAGACGATCTAAGGCTGTGGTTTTTAGGAGTTTGCGGGGCAATCAAGGAGCCTTTTGAAGGTAGGTTGGGAACTGTGGACCCTCCTCCCTCTGAAATGTACTCCAAGTGTTTTACATGTAATTTCACATAGAGAATGTACCCGCAAAGCCTACTGATAGCTCCATGGACCTCAGATTCAGAGCCCTCTCTCCTGACATCAGCAAACAGTACACAGTTAAGGCACTTTAAGGCCACAAGAATAGAAAAAGTTTCCAGGGGCACTTTAATACATTCCTTTACAGACATTTTCCAAGTACTTCCATCTTCCAGGTATTGTCCATAGGTGATGGAGACAGAGAAACAACATGGTCCTTTGCCTGAAGAAATGTATTTATTTGCTGGACAAATATAGAGTGCCTACCATATGCAAGCATTCTTCCACATCCTGGGCATAAAGATGGGGAGAAAGGAAAGTTCAGGCCCCAAGGCAGCTTATATTATAGTGGGAGAAACAGTCAATTAATAACAATATAATTCAGATAGTGAGACGATGAATGAAGAAAAATAAAGTCGGATATGGTAAGGAGTGTGATGGGGCCTCTTTAAATAGAATCTTGGTCAGGGCAGGCCTTCTTGGTGGGATCTCAACCAAAACACACTTAAATGGAACGAGGGGGTGTTCTGTGCAAATCTGGGAGGGGACCCCAGCCAGACCACACTGCCTTATGCAGTGTGTTTGAGGAACGCCAGGAAGGTTAGTGTGGCAGGAGATTAGTGAGCAAGTTGTAGGAGGGGGTCACAAAGATGGCGAGATGGTGACGACCATGTAGGACATTAGGCTATGTTAAGCAAGTTGGATTTTTTCCTAATGTGCACAAAAGAGAATTCATTGGAATGTGACAAAGAGAGGAGTAGTGACATCTGATTTGTATTTAAAATGAAAAATAAGATTGTTCTAGCTACAATGTGGGAGAAACATGAAAACTGGAAGAGCAGCTTGGAAGTTGTTACAAGTCAGATTGGATATGTGCAGTTAAGATCTAATGGCAGCTCGGACCCAGGAAGTCGCCATGAAGAAGATGAGATGTGGCCAGAGTGAGGAGGAGCTTTGAAGGTCGAGCTGGCAGGATATGCTGATGGGTAGGACATGGAGTGTGAGAAGGGGACAAGTTGAGAAATCAAGCCTGAGCAACAGAGCGAATGGAAGTACAATATACTGAAGCAGACATGTAAATCAAAGACATAATGCAGTGTGTTAAATTCAGAAAAATAACAGCTGTGGAAGAAGAGAAAGAAAAGCAAGCAGGCAAGCCCAGTCATCCAAGGAATTTCAACCCCCAAACCACCATGAATAAAAACAATAAAAAGAGAGATGGAGGCCTGACAATTAAATACACCATAACTCTCTATAGTTTCAAGTATTATTGTATTATTTTCTTTAGAAATGAAATACAACTCTCAAGAAGTCCTGGGTGACATGGTGCTCCCACATGGTGGCTTTAGTGAGAACTATTTTGGTAAGTTAATGAGGGTGAAAGTCAGATTGGATATGTGCAGCAAGGAGTGAGAGTGAGACAAGTAAATATTCGTAAGGTTTTTGATTGTGAAAGACAAGGAAGTGTAATGTGGTATATGGAGGATGATTACTATCTAAGGAAAGTTGGTTTTTATTTTAAAATAAAAGAGTTTCAAGAAATCAGAGTTCAGGGAGGATAAGGTGGCTGCAGTTTGCAGGGTAGAGTACCAAAAAGAACCAACATACTGCAATAGCTCCAGAAATCCGGTTAATGGTCCTGTGGATTCTCTGAATTCTAATTTGTATGGGGTGAAACTCCACATGGCGAAGGACATGCATGAACAACTCTCAGGGTGCTATAAGTCACATCCTTTCTAGAGCTCGCACCGGTCTGGGAAGCACGTAATTTGCTTGGAAGGCATGGAGGGTCTTATTGAATACCTGGGGCATTGAGAAGAGTCCCCAGAAAAGTCATGCCTTAATAGTCGTGTGGCTAAACCCAGCCCCACAGTAAAGGTTTCTCTAGTCCTGCCCTACCTAATAAAGCTTAAAGACAGGCTTTAAATAGATTAACCTGATCCATAAGTAAAACAACTGCCTGCCAGAACAAACTTCAATATACTTTAAGGAACACTCCTCCTCCCCCAGCCCCCAAAAGAATCTAGATGCTCAGCTACATAATTTTCACAACGCCCAGTATCCAATACAAAATTATTCGGTATGCAAAAAAGGAAAATGTGACCTATAACCAGGAGAAAATCAGTTAATAAGTCAACAGAGGAGGTAAAATGGGATACTAAAAAATACCAAATTAACTGAGAAAAGGCAGGATAAAAGGAACAGGGAGCAAATGTGACAAAGTGAAAACAAATAGCAAGATGATCAATTAAAATCCAACCATATCAATAACCACATTGGATATAAATAATCTAATATTCCAATAAAAAGTATTGTCCAACTGAGTAAAAAAGCAAGACTCAACTCTAACCTGTCTATAAGAATCCTCCTTTACATATAAAGGTACACATAAAAATAAAAACATAATAAAAGATATATACCATGCAAACACTAATCATAAGAAATCTGGAGCACCTATGTTAATACCAAATGAAATATATTACAATTGCAGGACAAAGAATATTACCTGAGAAAAAGATGGACATTTTATAATGATACAAAGGTTTATTTTTCTAATGGTCCTAAGTGTTATTCACCTAATAACACAAGTTTAAGATACATGATGGCAAAAAAGGCTATGCGATAGCATAAGAAACAATGAAATACTTAGACATTTGTTTAACAAAATAAAATCAATACCTATATGCTGAAAACTGTGAAACATTCCTGAGACAAATTAAGACCTAAATAACTGAAGAGATAAAAGTACTACGTTGGATACAGATACATTGCTGATGGGAATGCAAATGGTAGAAATACTTTGGAAAACTAAATTGTATTTTTTTCTTTTTTGAGACAGGGTCTCACTCTGTTGCCCAGGCTGGAATGCAGTGGTATGATTGTAGTTCACGGCAGACTTGAACTCCTGGGTCAAGCAATCCTCCCACTTCAGCCTCCCAAGTAGCTAGGACTACAGGTGCGCGCCACCACACCTGGCTAATTTTTTAACTTTTTGTAGAGATAGGGTCTCACTATGTTGCCCAGGCTGGTCTTGAACTCTTGGCCTCAAGTGATTCTCCCGCCTCAGCCTTCCAAAGTGCTGGGATTACAGCCATGAGCTGCAGTGCCCCAAAATTATATATTTTTTACAAAGTTAAACATGCACTTGCCAGACAAGCCAGAAATTTTACTTCTAGGCATTTGCTCAAGAGAAATGAAAACATTTGTCCATAAGAAGACTTGTATAAAAATGTGCATGGCAGCTTTATACATAATGGCTCCAACTTGAAACAACCCAGAGGTCCATCGACAGTTGAATGGATAAACAAATTGTGATATACAATGGGATACTACTCAGCAGTAAAAAGAAAGGCAAAAACAAATGAGATCCATGAAACATGGATCCCAAAAATATTCTGCCACATGAAAGAAGCCTACACAAAGGGTCCCTATGTAGTAACTTCATTACTACTAAGTTATAGGACAGGCAAAACTGATCTGTAGTGAAAGAAAGGAGATCAGTGGTTGTCTGGGACCAGTCATAGGAGGGGAATTAACTGCAATGAGGCAAGAGAGAATGTTTTGGGGCATGGAAATCTTCACATATTGTTTGGAGTGGTTGGTTACACAGATCTGTTTCTTAAAATTCTATACAGATGTATACATTCCTCAAAACTCATCAAACTTACACTGAAAATAACTTCATTGTATTGCATCTAAATTGGCCTTCTGTAAGTTGGATTCTAAAGAAGTAATGGAGGAATTTAGTAGACAGGGAGGAGTTGACTACTCATGAGACAAAAGGGATGATTAATAATATAAAGTATTATTAATTTATATTATATTAATAATATAAAGTATTATTAATTTATATTATATTAATAATATAAAGTATTATAAGATGAGAATGTGTCCATTCTGTGAAAATAGGAGATTGAGTTATCTAATGTGCTAGTCTTAGTGTCTGGCACTTAATAGGGATTCAATAAATGTTTATTAAATACATGAATTAATTAATGAAAGTGAGTGAGTAAAAAAAAAGCCAAAGCACCTATTAGGGATTGGCCTTGGATATTTTCTCTGATGTAATAGAAGAACATGTGCAGATATAGGTAGATTTGAATTTGCAAGTTGGAAGTTGATGGAGTTTCCATCTGGTAACTTTATTTTTTCTGAAAATTTTGCTGGGTGAGGAGGAAAGAAAGGGGGAAGTAGGAGTGTTAAATGTTCAAGGATAGTAGAAATGTTTGAAATAATTTTGTTCTTTTGAGAAGGAGAAATCAAGTTTACAAAAGAAATGTAGAAACCTGGTGTGCAGTGAGGCCCTCTCAATTGCTGGTCATGAATTTACAATGATACTAACTTTCTTCTAGTTTAACATTCTTTGAGAATGGTTGGACACTTGGGTACAAATGCAAAGAAGAAAATACTAGTGTTCACTTGTGGTATGGGTTTCAGAAGATTTGTCTGATGGTAAGACAGACAAGGAGGTTTAGGGTTTAGCAGAAGTGTTATTCAGATAACAGAACGTACAATCTAAGCAACTTAAGAGGGGAAGAAGGGAGAAAGCTGATACAGGGAGAGAAAGCAGAGGGAGTAAATGGACTGGGGATCCAAATGCAATTGAAGAATCTCTGTAGTGGGAGTAGTTGAAAAAGTCAAGCTATATCTCTCACCACTTGCTGGTTGGCTACCAAGAACCCCTCAGAACCTGAACACTGTGGGTGCTGTAGGAAACCAATCTATAGGCAGATAGAGAAAAATTAATGGGTTCTCAAGCATAATAGCAGAAGACAAAGCTGAATGATAGATGAATGCTACTGAGTCAGAATTAGCGAAAGAGACAGGAGAGAACTTTCAAAAGTGATGAGAACACTTCTCTTCTGTCGAGATATAGTGGTAGCAGGTAGCAGGTAGCAGCAGGCATTTCTCCAGCTACAATAACTATGAAAAGCAGATGGACTTAAAACTACGATTGAAGAGCTTTGGAAAGGCAAATTAAAAAGACTGATAATACCAAGCATTGGTGAGGATGTAGAGCAACTGGAACTCTCATTCATAGCTGGTGGGAAAGTAAATTGAGAAAACCGCTTTGGAAAACTGTTCAACAGTACCTATGAAAGGGAAATATAGGTCTACCCTATGACTCATCAACTCCATTCCTAGATATATACCCAAGAGAAATGAATGTATATATCCACAAAAAGACATGTAAAAGAATATTCATTGTGATTTATTATTTCCTCAAACTGGAAAGAAAAGAACCCAAACTGGTGTATTTATATAATGGAATACATTATATAGCCATAAGAAATATGACTTAGCTATATAAGCAAAAATGTGAAAGAACTGCAATAGGTATTGCACTGAGCTAAAGAAAACAAATAAGAAGGAGTGAATGTTGTATGATTCCTTATATGAAGTTCAAAAATGGAAAATTAAGTGATTATTTTAAATAACTGAAGAGATAAAAGAATAATGTTTCTCTCTCATGGGGGCAGGGTGGCTTAGGAAAGGAGCGTGAGGAAACCTTCAGAGATACTAGAAATGTTCTATATCTTAGTTGGAGAGATCTGAATTAATGTTCTTTAATAAAATTAAAGATCAAGTGGAAGAAATACCTAATAACACAAAAAAACTGAGTCGATTTTGCTTTTTAATCCAATCTAACAGACTTAGTTGGATTTATTTACCCTAGTGATGTTTATTTTGATCATTGACATATTTGATTTTATTCCTATCATTCTATTTGAAGTTGTGGTTTTTCTTTGCTATGTTTTCATCTTGTAATTTCTTTTGTATTTTCTGTCCCTTTTCTGAATTGAGCAATTTTCCTTTGTTTCCCTTTCTTTCTGGCAGTGTGGAACTTTGGTTACTTGTTCGTAGCCTATCTATTAAATACACATTTTAACCTGCATTTTTTCTATTAATGTAAAAATAAAAAATAGCTAGGCAACATGCCTCTTTTTTAAAAACCAAAAATTTTCTTTACCTGTTTTGTTGAAAAAAAAATCTGTTTTAATTCCAAGCCGCTATTAGTTTTTTTTTCCTTATAAATCATTATCACTTCAGGAATCCTTTCTTAAGAATTGCATTGGCCGGGCGAGTTGGCTCATGCCTGTAATCCCAGCACTTTGGGAGGCTGAGGCAGGCAGATTCCCTGAGGTCAGGAGTTCAAGACCAGCCTGGACAACATGGCAAAACCCCATCTCTACTAAAAATACAAAAAATCAGACACCTGTAATCCCAGCTACTCGGGAGGCTGAGACAGGGAGAATCACTTGAACCCAGGAGGCGGAGATTGCAGTGAGCTGAGATCGCGCCATTGCACTCTAGCCTGGGCAACAGAGCGAGACTCCATCTCAAAAAAAAAAAAAAAAAAAAGAAAAGAATTGTATTATGATTCACAACATCATCTGCAACATTTAGTAAGCTAAACAGCAGAATTTTACTGCATTTTTTGATCTACCACGGTTGTTTTTATATTTTGGTCCTCCCAAGTTTTGGCTGGAGATTTTGCCTGAGCAATTTGTTTAAGAGCGTATGGTTGATACACTTTTTGAGTTTGTGAATGCCCGAGCATCTGAAAGATAACCTAGCCAGATATAAACTTCCAGAGTCACAGTCCTTTTCCCTTGGACCTTTGTTGATTATCTTCCACAAACAGTCAGGAGAAGGAAAGGTATAAGGTCATTTGCTGAGGTCTTTTTTCTTATTATTCAATATTATTTCTGCTTCTTGTTGTATATTTTCTGTTTGGTCAAGCTAATATTTTATCCACCATAAATAAACATTTATTCCCATTTTAAACCATCTTGTGTTATTTTCTCCATTTGCATATCCTTCCTTCTTATCGCCATCCATCCCATTTTATCTGTTCTTCAAATCATATCTGAAGCATCCATGGAGCTTTCTCTATTTACCCCAGTTTCAAATTAATTTCCCCACTCTCATCATAGTATTTATTGTCTCTGCCATATGTTTTGCACTTCATAAAATCCTAGAATTTTATATCTGGAAGAGATCAGACTCCAACTTCCTAACTTTTCAGATTGAAAAAAGCTGTGGTCCGTGAGCCACATGTGTCACTTGAGTGATGTGAAGTCCTCAGGAATTCTGGGGCTACCCTTTAAGACCTAAAGATGGTTCTCAAGCCCCAAACCCTAACTACATTCAGAAGTCCTTCCTTAAGATTTCTGTGAATTTCCAGGGCCTTCAGCTCTCCTCATCAGTGTTGCAGCCAGCATCCCAGCCATTGCTCTTGGCTCAGCTAGAGGCCAACTTTTCTCATCGGATCATGTCGAGAAACACAAGTGCCACCAACCTGTTGTACACAACTGACTTTTTACTGAAGATTTGTCTTCTCTAAAAGGGTCTAAGAGGTTTAAGAACAAGCAAGACTTTTGTAACTCTTATAGCTTCTAGTTTAGAGGGAGCCATAGAAAAATAGCAGCTTTACTTTTGGTGTTAGACAATGCTGTTCTGAAATTCAGCAGCCATTTCTCCTACAAAAGGGAAGTTTTATCTTGGCTATGTCCTTTCAGGTCATTGTTTCTTGCCATCTTCTTTCTTCTTTACTCTTCCAAACTCACACAATTATGTTTCCTTGGAGTAATCAGAGTAATGTATTTCTGCATTCTCTACCTAAAACGAAACAATCTTAAAAATATTCCATGACATAGTAAGATGTCTATATAGGAAAGCCAACACAAAGAACCAGCTAAAGCTTTGAAATACAGTTTTTTTCCCTTATCCTAAGGAGAACTCCATCCTTCATTAGTCTCTGGAAATGGAAGAAAAATAGTGTAATAATTTGCTTTCTCCTCGACCACAGAAAGCCTCTATGTGCTATGAACAACAGTTCATTTCAGTTACACATTTCGTTTCAATTACACATGAATTCTCAGGACACAGGTCTTCCTAGAGTCCTATACTTTTCTTTAGACTATATTATCATTTTCCCTGTTCCAGGTTTTATTCAATTTTACATTTTGTTATATGCTCTTTTCTAGTGCTTTATTGTTTTAAATATGTAATTCCTGCTTTTCTAGAGCCTAGTGGTTGGAAAGCAAGTATTAATTATTGAGATGGTCATGAAATAAAATATATACAGTATTCAAGGATTTTGTGTATTGAATAAGCATTATAATATGTCATTTGGCAGACATCTGTCATGCGCCAGATGACGTGCTAAGTGCTTTACATACATGGCCTCTACTCCTTTCCTTGCTCCTTTGAGATAGTACCTTTGAGATAGGTACTATTATCCTCATCAAACAGAAAAAGAAATTGATATTCTAGGAGCATAATTCATTTGATTCCACATGGCTAAATTGAGAAACTAGACCTGTCAGATTCCAAAACATTTTGCTCTTCCTACCATACCCCAGGCATTCCAGTGCTGACAATTGTTTCTCTAGTGGCTGATGTTTTTTAAATGAAAAACTTTGCGGTGCACTTATTGGGCAGTGACCACATCCTTTTTGCAAGATTACATTCTCTCTAAGTTTTAAGACCCATTCATTTTTAATGTGATTTTTAAAGCTCATATGTGAACCTGATAGTTTTCTTTCTGCCTTTCAGTTTGATCCATTCATGATTGAAAGCAAAAAAGCAGCCACTGTGGTGTTAATGCTTCGTTCTCCAGAAGAGGAAATTTTGGCTAAAGCATGTGAAGCCCTTTATAAATTTGCTTTAAAAGGTTTGGACTTTTTTCAGTTTATCTTTCCATTTCATTAATTTCTTAAAATATTTAATACCTCTTAGGCACTTTTCTTCCTAGTCTTTAACTTATTTGCTGTCAGATGAATTATTTCAGATAACCAGAATATTATTTAATGCATTACCTAAAAGCAATCTCTCTCCCTGAGTGCCTCGCTTAATCTTAAGGAGTAATTTAGTCACTGGGTAGAACAGTCATTCTGAAAGTTTCATTGTGGTTTTAGAAATTGTAAATGTCACAGAAACTAAAAGAACTCCTAATAGTCAAAGCTGGAACAATTAGAACAACAAAGTAAAGTAGTACTGGCTTATAATCCAAGTGGAAAATAAGTATCCATGAGTCCATACTGATATAAATAAATGAATGAAGAAATGGAAGAGAAGAGACAAATGATTCCTAAAAGTTTATGTAGACACTCTTGACTTCAAGAAGGTGAAATATAACTCCCCACTCTTTGAGTGGGAGATGCACAGAGTGATTTATATCCAAAGAGTACAACATAGAACTGGGGGAAAATAAGCTTATAATGGATAAACCTGACAAACACTACACCTCAGCTATGTGATCAAAATCAACACCACCCATCTGGGCATGGTGGCTAATGTCTGTAATCTCAGCACTTTGGGAGGCCAAGGTGGGTGGATCACTTGAGCCCAGGAGTTTGACACCAGCCTTGGCAATGTGTCAAAGTCCCCTCCCTACAAAAAAAAAAATACAAAAACTAGCCATGTGTGGTGGTGCATGATTGTAGTCCCAGCTACTAGGGAGACTGAGGTGGGAGGATCACTTGAGCCCAGGAGTTCAAGACCAGCCTTGGCAACATGGCAAAACCCCACCTCTACAAACAATAAAAACGTAAGTCATGTGTGACAGCACATGTCTGCAGTCCCAGCTACTCAGTAGCCTGAGGTGGGAGGACTCTTGACCCTGAGAGGCAGAGGTTGCAGTGAACTGAGATTATGCCACTGCACTCCAGCCTAGGCAACAGAGAGACCCTGTCTCAAAAAACCAACCAACCAACCAACCAAAAAAAAAAAAAAAAAACTCACCAACTGTGATAAGTCCTATTAATAATAAGTGCCCTTGACATGTGATATAAATGACACTTTATTTCTGTGTTATTTTTCTTAAAAATCCATAACCCCAGTCTAATAATGATTTTTTAAAATCAGACAAATCCCAGTTCAGGTACAAAATACCTAGCTGATGCTCCTCAAAACTGTCATGGCTATCCACAACAGCCAAGTCTGAGAAACTCACATAATGGAGGCATTATGACTAATGGCATAGGACGCTGGGACAGAAAGAAGATGATAGGTTAAAACTAAGGAAATCCGAATAACTAAGCACTTTAGTTAATAATAGTGTCTTCATATTAGTTCATTACTTGTAAAAAATGTACCATACTAACATCAAATGTTAATAATAGGGGAAACTAGGTCTGAGGTATGTGCAAACTCTTTGTACTGTTTTTGTAACTTTTCTGTAAAACTAATGTTGTAAAACAAAGCTTATTTAAATACTGTAAACATTACATATCAGGTTCTATTGAAAGGTTTATTCATAGAGGATTTAAAAACATACAAGATGCTTATATTTTAGTGCTCATATTACTACAAATGGTAAGATTAGACTTTTATTATGTTGCATGACAGTTTAATTGAGAATATTAATTTAATTGAGAGTTTAGTGTAACTAAACTGATTTTTGTAATAAAACATTTCAAACTAATATAGGAACAATTTTGTTTTAAATAAATGATATTTGACATATTGTGTTGGAAATTGAATTAGAGAACAACAAATCATTCAATTAGCAAAGGGTACAATACTCACCTTGCTTTGTCACTCAGGTTATCATTGAGGATCCAGATGTAAACCAGAGTGTTTCTGGAAGGTACTATATCTTTTTGAATGGATGGTGTAGAATCCTGGGTCAAATTTCAGGGAGATATTGGATTGTGCATCTATGGCAGCATGAATCCCTTTCAGTCTAATAGAGTCATTATACATCATCTGGCTGTCACATGTATCTAATTATATATCTCTTTTTGCATGACATGAAGAAATAGATAGGAATGTATTTCCTATGAAATCAATACAGAAATAATTTTAAATCTGATGTTTTATACCAGTAGTGTTTTCTAAAATTAAAAAAATATATGATAGGACTTTGGCTTCTGGCCAAGACGGACTACTCTACTGCCTGAAACAACGAATGAAACAGATCCAATATGTGAAAGTAGAGTAGACTTACTCTATTGGTGGAAACAATGAAGGAAATAAACCAGATATATGAAATAACAGTTGACAAGACTATCAACACCAGACAATAAAGGGTAGTGACCACTGAGAGGCAGGAAACAAGGGAAGTAAACCCTATGATTGCCTCAGATTTTTGACTTCAGAGAGCTTTTTGGCCATAGTACTGGAACTCTCTGAGTTAAGAAGACAAACATGAAAGTCCAGAGAAATAAAGGCATTTAGAGTTTTCAGAACAGAGTAAAGGAGAGGAATGAGTTCCACAGAGGGAGAACTCAGGAGATCTGTAAAGGGTCCCATTCTTGTATTTAGAAGAGTAGTGAGCAGCATGTATATGTGAGGTAAATAGTTGGACAAAGAGGCAGCCAAAGGATTGGGGTAACAGTGCCTGGTGCTCACAGAGGGCTAGGAGTAGCGCGCCTGTTCCATTAGTCAGGCAGAAACCTCAGAATTCATGGAGCATTATGTAGAATACACAGAGGAGTCTTGCCTCAGTATGAGAAATAATTAGTCCTAGATTGCACACTGTTCTAGTACCACCTAGTAAATATTAAAAGCAAGACTTGAAAGGATCAGGTTGCTTCCAAGTAACTTAATTTGTCCCTGAAAAAAATCTTAAGAATACAGAAATATCCATTGCCCAAGAAGGTAAAATTCACAATGTCTTGCATCCAATAAAAAAATTACTAGGCATGAAAAAAAGCAGAAAAAATGCATAAGATATAAATCAATGAGTAAATCAAATTGACCCAGATGTTAGAATTAGCAGGAAAAGACATTGAAAGATTAGTTACAACCGTATTCTATATGTTTAGAAAGTAAAAACATGGAAGCTATAAGATAGACCCGAATACAACTTGTAGAGATGAAAACTTCAATGTCTGAAATGAAAAATACATAGGCTTTGATTAAGGCAGATTAGACATTGCAGAATAAAAAGATTAATAAACTTATGTGTGTAGTTGGAGTCTCTGAAAAAGGGAGACAGAGACAGAAAAAGCATTTGAAGAAATAATGGCCAAAGTTTCCCTAAGTCTGATGAAAACTCTAAGTCCATGGATCCAAAAAGTTTGTCAAAACCAAAGTGCAAAGAATATGAAGCAAACTATGCCACAGTACATTAAAATCAAATTGCTTAAAACCAGTGATAAAGACAAAATCTTAAAAGCAGCCAGAATCAGTAAAAACATGTTACATTCAAAAAAGATAAGGATGACAATAGATATTAAATAACAAATTATAAATAAGGATGATTTATCATCAGAAATTTCACAAGTGAGAAGTCTATAGAGCAACAATCTTTAAAGAATAAAAGAAAAATAAAAACTTTCAACCTAGAATTACTATCCAGAAAAAAACTTTCAAAAACTTAGGTGAAATGAAGTTTTTTTTAAACATAAAAAAACTAAAATAATTTTTTCAGCAGATCTACACTACTACTTATAATAAAAACAGGCCTTTTAGGCAGAAGGAAAATAACACTAGATGGAAATATGGATCTACAAAAAAGAATACAGAGTGCTAGAAATGGCAACATATATGTTTTCTTTGTTATTTGAATCACTTCAAAAGCAAATTTATTATTTTAAAACAAAATAATCATATATTGTGCAATTTGAAACATATGTATAAACAAAATATATGGCAACACCAGCCCCAAGGCAGAAAGGGAAAAAAATGGAAGTATACTATTGTTAGGATCTCATATGTGAAGTGCATTAATACCACTTGAAAGTAGACTGTGATACGTTAAAGATGTATACTGCAACCCTAATGAAACCACTAAAATAACAAAATAAAGGATAATATTAAATAAGAAAATGAAATAAAATGGAATAAGTAATATTCCTAGAATACATAGAAAAGAAGGCAGAATATGAAGAAAAAAGAAAACATGGAAAAATGGGGCATATAAAAAACAAATAACGAGATGGTGGATTTAAACCTAACCATATCAAAAATCAAATTAAATATAAATGTCCTAAATACCTTAACAGGGAGAAATTGGTATACTGGATAAAAAGCAAGAGTACACCGCATGTCACCTTCAAGAATTGCACTTTATAGTTTTAGGTCTAACATTTAAGTCGTTACCCCATCTTGAATTAATTTTTGTATGAGATGTAAGGAAGGGATCCAGTTTCAGCTTTCTGCATATGGCTAGCCAATTTTCTCAGCACCATTTATTAAATAGGGAATCCTTTCCCCATTGCTTGTTTTTGTCAGGTTTGTCAAAGATCTGATGGTTGTAGATGTGTGGTATTATTCGTGGGGGCTCTATTCTGTTCCATTGGTCTATATCTCTGTTTTGGTACCAGTACCATGCTGTTTTGGTTACTGTAGCCTTGTAGTAGTTTGAAGTCAGGTAGCGTGATGCCTCCAGCTTTGTTCTTTTGGCTTAGGATTGTCTTGGCAATGCAGGTTCTTTTTTGGTTCCATATGAACTTTAAAGTAGTTTTTTCCAGTTCTGTGAAGAAAGTCATTGGTAGCTTGATAGGGATGGAATTGAATCTATAAATTACCTTAGGCAGTATGACCATTTTCACAATATTAATTCTTCTTATCCATGAGCATGGAATGTTCTTCCATTTGTTTGTGTCCTCTTTTATTTCATTGAGCAGTGGTTTGTAGTTCTCCTTCAAGGGGTTCTCCTTCACATCCCTTGTAAGTTGGAATCCTAGGTATTTTATTCTCTTTGAAGCAATTGTGAATGGGAGTTCACTCATTATTTGGCTCTCTGTCTGTTATTGGTGTATAGGAATGCTTGCGATTTTTGTACATTGATTTTGTATCCTGAGACTGCTGAAGTTGCTTATCAGCTTAAGGAGATTTGGGGCTGAGACGATGGGGTTTTCTAAATATACAATCATGTCATCTGCAAAGAGGGACAATTTGACTTCTTCTTTTCCTAACTGAATACCCTTGATTTCTTTCTCTTGCCTAATTGCCCTAGCCAGAACTTCCAACACTATGTTGAATAGAAGTGGTGAAAGAGGGCATTCCTGTCTTGTGCCAGTTTTCAAAGTGAATACTTCCAGTTTTTGCCCATTCAATATGATATTGGCTGTGGGTTTGTCATAAATATCTCTTATTATTTTGAGATATATCCCATCAATACCTAGTTTATTGAGAGTTTTTAGCATGAAGGGCTGTTGAATTTTGTCAAAGGCCTTTTCTGCATCTATGGAGATAATCATGTGGTTTTTGTCTTTGGTTCTGTTTACATGCTGGATTACGTTTATTGATTTATGTTGAACCAGACTTGCATCCCAGGGATGAAGCCAACTTGATCATGGTGGATAAGCTTTTTGATGTGCTGCTGGATTTGGTTTGCCAGTGTTTTATTGAGAATTTTTGCATCGATGTTCATCGGGGATATTGGTCTAAAATTCTCTTTTTTTGTTGTGTCTCTGCCAGGCTTTGGTATCAGGATGATGTGGGCCTCATAAAATGAGTTAGGGAGGATTCTCTCTTTTTCTATTGATTGGAATGGTTTCAGAAGGAATGGTACCACTTCCTCTTTGTACCCCTGGTGGAATTCAGCTGTGAATCCGTCTGGTCCTGGACTTTTTTTGTTTGTTAGGCTATTAATTATTGCATCAATTTCAGAACCTACTATTGGTCTATTCAGGGATTCAACTTCTTCCTGGTTTAGTCTTGGGAGGGTGTATGTGTCCAGGATTTTATCCATTTCTTCTAGATTTTCTAGTTTATTTACATAGAGGTGTTTATAGTATTCTCTGATGATAGTGTGTATTTCTGTGGGATGGGTGGCAATATCCCCTTTATCATTTTTATTGCATCTATTTGATTCTTCCCTCTTCTTTATTATTCTTGCTAGCAGTCCATCAATTTTTTGATCTTTTCAAAACAGCAGCTCCTGGATTCATTGATTTTTTTGGAGTGTTTTTTGTGTCTCTATCTCCTTCAGTTCTGCTCTGATCTTAAGTTATTTCTTGACTTCTGCTAGCTTTTGAATGTGTTTGCTCTTGCTTCTCTAGTTATTTTAATTGTGATGTTAGGGTGTCGATTTTAGATCTTTCCTGCTTTCCCATGTGGGCATTTAGTGCTATAAATTTCCCCTACACACTGCTTTAAATGTGTCCCAGAGATTCTGGTATGTTGTGTCTTTGTTCTCATTGGTTTCAAAGAACATCTTTATTTCTGCCTTCATTTCATTATGTATCCAGTAGTAATTCCGGGGCAGATTGTTCAGTTTCCATGTAGTTGAGCGGTTTTGAGTGAGTTTCTTAATCCTGAGTTCTAGTTTGATTGCACTGTGGTCTGAGAGACAGTTTGTTTAATTTCTGTTCTTTTACATTTGCTGAGGAGTGCTTTACTACCAACTATGTGGTCAATTTTGGAATAAGTGTGATGTGGCGCTAAGAAGAATATACATTCTGTTGATTTGGGGTGGAGAGTTCTGTAGATGTCTCTTAGGTCTGCTTGGTCCAGAGCTGAGTTCAATTCCTGGATATCCTTGTTAACTTTCTTTCTCATTGATCTGTCTAATGTTGACAGTGGAGTGTTAAAGTCTCCCATTATTATTGTGTGGGAGTCTAAGTCTCTTTGTAAGTCTCTGAGGACTTGCTTTATGAATCTGGATCCTCCTGTATTGGGTGCATATATATTTAGGATAGTTAGCTCTTCTTGTTGAATTGATCCCTTTACCATTATGTAATGGCCTTCTTTGTGTCTTTTGATCTTTGTTGGTTTAAAGTCTGTTTTATCAGAAACTAGGATTGCAACCCCCCTCTTTTTTGTGTTTTCCATTTGCTTGGTAGATCTTCCTCCATCCCTTTATTTTGAGCCTATGTGTGTCTCTGCACATGAGATGGGTTTCCTGAATACAGCAGACTGATGGGTCTTGACTCTTTATCCAATTTGCCAGTCTGTGTCTTTTAATTGGAGCATTTAGCCCATTTACATTTAAGGTTAATATTGTTTTGTGTGAACTTGATCCTGTCATTATGATGTTAGCTGGTTATTTAGCTCATTAGTTGATGCAGTCTCTTCCTAGCATTGATGGTCTTTACAATTTGGCATGTTTTTGCAGTGGCTGGTACTGGTTGTTCCTTTCCATGTTTAGTGCTTCCTTCAGGAGCTGTTGTAAGGCAGGCGTGGTGGTGACAAAATCTCTCAGCATTTGCTTGTCTGTAGAGGATTTTATTTCTCCTTCACTTATGAAGCTTAGTTTGACTGGATAGAAAATTCTGGGTTGAAAATTCTTTAAGAATGTTGAATATTAGCCCCCACTCTCTTCTGGCTTGTAGAGTTTCTCTCAAGAGATTTGCTGTTAGTCTGATGGGTTTCCCTTTGTGGATAACCCCACCTTTCTCTCTGGCTGCCCTTAATATTTTTTCTTTCATTTCAACCTTGGTGAATCTGACAATTATGTGTCTTGGAATTGCTCTTCTTGAGGAGTATCATTGTGGCATTCTCTGCATTTCCTGAATTTGAATGTTGGCCTGCCTCACTAGGTTAGGGAAGTTCTCCTGGATAATATCCTGAAGAGTGTTTTCCAAGTTGGTTCCATTCTCCCCATCCCTTTCAGGTGTGCCAATCAGATATAGATTCGGTCTATTCACATTGTCCCATATTTCTTGGAGGCTTTGTTTGTTTGTTTGTTTTTTCACTCTTTTTTCTCTAAACTTCTTTTCTTGCTTCATTTCATTCATTTGACCTTCAATGACTGATAACCTTTCTTCCAGTTGATGAAATCGGCTACTGAAGCTTGTACATGCATCACATAGTTCTCGTGCTGTGGTTGTCAGCTCTGTCGGGTGATTTAAGGACTTCTCTACACTGTTTATTCTAAGTAGTCATTTGTCTACTCTTTTTTCAAGGTTTTTAGCTTCTTTGTGATGGGTTCGAACAGCCTCCTTTAGCTCGGAGAAGTTTGTTACTACTGATCACCTGAAGCCTTCTTCTCTCAACTCGTCAAAGTCATTCTCTGTCCAGCTTTGTTCTGTTGCTGGTGAGGAGCTGCATTCCTTTGGAGGAGAAGAGGCACTCTGATTTTTAGAATTTTCAGCTTTTCTGCTCTGGTTTCTCCCTATCTTTGTGGTTTTATCTACCTTTGGTCTTAGATGATGGTGACATACAGATGGGGTTTTGGTGTGGATGTCCTTTCTATTTGTTAGTTTTCCTTCTGACAGTCAGGACCCTCAGCTGCAGGTCTGTTGGAGTTTGCTGGAGGTCCACTCCAGACCCTGTTTGCCTGGGTATCACCAGCAGAGGTTGCAGAACAGCAAATACTGCAGAACAGCAAATGTTGCTGTCTGATCCTTCTTCTGAAAGCTTCATCTCAGAGGGGCACCTGGCTGTATGAGGTGTCAGTTGGCCCCTACTGGCAGGTGTCTCCCAGTTAGGCTACTTGGCAGTAAGGGACCCACTTGAGGAGGCAGTCTGTCCATTCTCAGATCTCAAACTCTGTGCTGGGAGAACCACTACTCTCTTCAAAGCTGTCAGACAGGGACATTTAAGTCTGTAGAAGTTTCTACTGCCTTTTGTTCAGCTATGCCCTGCCTCCAGAGGTGGAGTCTACAGAGGCAGGCAGGCCTCCTTGAGTTGTGGTGGGCTCCACCCAGTTGGAGCTTCCGGTCTGCTCTGTTTACCGACTGAAGCCTCAGCAACAGCCCCTTCCCCAGCCATGCTGTCACCTTGCAGTTCGATCTCAGACTGCTGTGCTAGCAGTGAGTGAGGCTCCGTGGGTGTGGGACCCTATGAGCCAGGCACGGGATATAATCTCCTGGTGTGCCATTTGCTACCACTGTTGGAAAAGCGCAGTATTAGGGTGGGAGTGTCCCGATTTTCAAGGTACCATCTGTCACAGCTTCTCTTTACTAGGAAAGGGAATTCCTTGACCCTTTGTGCTTCCTGGGTCGAAAAATCTTAAACAGTTATGTACCAAATATGAGATCTTCAAAATACATGGAGCTAATAATGCAAGGAGAAATAGATATCCACAATTAGAGCTGGAGATTTAAATACTCCTCTCAATAAATGAAAGAACAAGTAGACAGAAAATATATAAGTATATAAAGGATTTGACAATATCAATGAATTTAACCTAATTAATATTTATAGAACACTTTAAGAGCAGTAGAGTACACATTTTTTTTCAAGTGCGTACAGAACATTTATCCAAATAGATCATATTCTGGGCCATAAAATAAGCCTCAATAAATTTTAAGTGATTCCAATAACACAAAATATATTTTCATACCACAGTGGACTTAGAAATCAATAATGTAGAAAACTCTGGATAATTGTTAAGTAGTTAGAAAATAAATAACATACTTTTAAATGACTCACAAATCAAAGAAGAAATCAAAACAAAAATCAGAATTGAAAATTAAAACACAGTAAAGGATGCCACTAAAAGTATTCAGAGAGAAGTTGATTGCACTAAATGCCTATACTGGAAAACAAGGAAAGTCTCAAACCAATAACCTCAACTTCTATCTTAAGAAACTAGAAAAAGAAGAACAAGGCTGGGTGCAGTGGCTCTTGCCTGTAATCCTGGAACTTTGAGAGGCTGAGGTGAGCAGATCATGGGGTCGGGACATTGAGACCATACTGACCAACATGGTGAAACCCTATCTCTACTGAAATACAGAAAATTAGCCAGGCGTGGTGGCGCGCGTCTGTAGTCCCAGCTACTTGGGAGGCTGAGGCAGGGGAATCTCTTGAACCTGGGAGGCAGAGGTTGCAGTGAGCCGAGATCATGCCACTGCACTCCAGCCTGGCAATAGAGTGAGACTCCGTCTCGAAACAAAAACAAAAAACAAACCAAAAGTTAGTAAAAAGGATGTAATAGATATCTCAGTATAAATCAGTGAAATAGATAACAAAAAAATTGATGAGCCATAAAAATGAAAAGCTGCTTTTTGAGATCAGTAAGAATGATAAACCTCTAAATGGATTGATAGACAAAATAAGAGAGAAGACAAATTATCCATATCAGGAGTGGGAGAAGGGACATCACTAGAGATCCTACAGATATGAACAGGATAAAAGGAATATTATCAATAAATTAATACCAATAAATGCCACAACTTAGATTAAGTGGACAAGTTTATTTCAAGATATAAATTTCCAAGCTCACTAAGAAAAAGACAGTTTGAATAGCTCTATATTACAAAAACTGAAATTTGTAGTTAAAAACTTTCTCACAAACAAAACTCCAGGTCCAGATGATTTTACTGGTGAATTCTACCGAACATTTAAGGAAGAAATAATACCAATTACACACAAATACTTTCAGAAAATTGAAAAGGATGACGTACTTCCCAATTCATTCTGTGAGGCCACCACTACTGTATAAAGGCCCAAACAGAAAAAGGCAAGAAAGAAATCTGCAAGTCAATATGCCTTATTAACATAGATGTAAAAATTCTAAACAAAATGTTAGCAAATTAAATGCAGCAATGTATAAAGAAAGCTAACACATCATGACTAAATGACTCTTATTCCCAGATTGCAAGATTGGTTTAATAACTGAAAATCACTCAAGGTATTTTACCATGTGTGGTAGGTAGAAAAATAACCCCAAAATATCTACATCAGAATCCCTGGAAGCTATGAAAATATTGTGTTACATGACAAGGGAGAAATAAGAATGCTGATAGAATTAAGGTTGCTAATCAACTCTCTTTGAGATGAGGAGATTACCTTGGATTATCTAGGTTGGGCCAACACAATCACAAAGGCCCTTATTGGTGAAAGAAGAAGGCAAGAGAGACAGAATTGGAGATGATATGGTGGTGGAAACAGAGGTCAGAAGGGTGTGATTTCTGGCTTTGAAGATGAAAGGGACTCAGTAACCAAGGCATGCTACCTGGAAAAGAAAAGGAAATGGATTCTGCCATAGAGCTTAGCTCCCAAGGAGCATAGATAGCCCTGCCAACATTTTGAATTTCACCTACTGAGATATAGATCAGGCTTCTGACTTTCAAACCATAAGATAATAAATTTGTGCTGTTGTTAAACCACTAGTTTTGTTATTACAGCAGCAATAAGAAAAAAAAATTTTTTTAAGAAAAAAGAAAAACCATATGATCATCTTAATACATGCAAACAACCTTTTTGGCAAAATCCAACATCCACTCCTGATAAAATATGTCTGCAAAGTAGGAATAGATATAAACTTTCTCTGCCTAATAAAAGATATCTACAAAAAAACTCTATGCCTTACATCACACTTAATGCTAAAAAACTGAATGCTTTTCCCCTAAGATCAGGAGCAAGAGAAGGATGTCTGTATTCAACATTGTATGGGAGGTTCTTGCCAATGCAATCAGGCAAGAAAAAGAAATAGAAGGCATCCAGAAAATTTGTAGTTAAAAACTTTCTCACAAATTAGAGAAAGAGGTAGAACTATCTCTATTTGATTTATAGAAGATGATATAATCTGGCTCTGTTCATGCACCCTAATTATTTTGAGATTAATTCATATTGTAGCATTTCTTTTTATTGCTATTCCATTATATGGATTTACCACAGTTTGCCTGGGTCATATGGTAGGTGTACATCAACATTTTAAGAAACTGCCAAACCATTTTCCAAAGTGATTTGTACGTTTTATATTCTCACCAGCAATATATGAGGGTTCTAATTTCGCTCTACACTAGCTGGCACTTGTTGCTGTTCATCTTTTTGATTATAGTAATCTTTGTGGCTGTGAAGTGGTATCTCATTGTGGTTTTAATTTGCATTTCCCTAATGACTAATGATGCAGAGAAAATGTACTTTATCATCATTGTATATCCTCTTTGGTGATGTATCTGTTCAAATCATTTGTTCATATATATTTTAAAATTTGCTTGTTTTCTTATTCAGTTTTAGAAATTATATATTCTGGATACACATTCTTTATTTCTGTATCAGACATATATTTGCAGAATTTTTCTCACAACTTAGAGAATATATTGTTTTTAAAAATTCTAGACTTTTTCCGTAAGCAGTTTTAGGTTTATAGAAAAATGAGGCCAGACACAGTGGCTTGTGGAGCCTGTAATCCCAGCACTTCGGGAGGCTGAGGCAGGAGGATCACTTGAGCCCAGGAGTTTGAGACCAGCCTGAGAAACATAGTGAGACCCCATCTCTACAAAAAAAAGTTGAAAAAAAAATTAGCTAGGCATGGTGGTGTTTGCCTGTAGCCCCAGCTACTCAGGAGACTGAGGTGAGAGAAAAACTTGAGCCCAGGAGGTTGAGACTGCAGAGAGCCATGATCATGCCATTGCACTCCAGCCTGTGTGACAGAGCAAGACCTTGTCTCAAGAAAAAAAGAAAAGAGAAATGAGAAGTAGAGTTCCCATAAACACCCCTCCTCAATTTCAGTTTTCTCTATTATTACAGTTATCTTTTGCATTGTATTAGTCAGGATTCTCTAGAGAAAGAGAACCAATAGGACATATGTAGAAATATATGAGAAGATTTGTAATGGGAATTGGCTCACATGATTGTGGAGGCTGAGAAGTCTCATGACAATACCATGTGCAAGCTGGAGAATAAGGAGAGCCAGGGGTGTAATTCAGTCTGTGTCCTAAGGCCAGAGAACCAAAGCTGCTGTAAAGTCCTGGAGTCCCGAGGCCTGAGAACAGGAGCTCCAATGTTCCAGGGCAAGAGAAGATGGAAGTCCCAGCTCAAAAAGAGAGAGGATTTTTCCTTTTTACACTCTCTGTTACTCAAGCCCTCAACAGATTGGATATTGCCCACTCACACTGGTGAGCGCACGTCTTTACTCAGTTTAGAGATTCAAATGCTAATCTCTTCCAGGAACACCCTTACAGACACACCCAGAAACGTTTTAGTAGCTATTTGTGCATCCCTTAGCTCAGTCGCTTTGGCACATAAAATTAATGTGATGACATCTATAAACAATTCTATCAAATCTACAAAAAAGGGCTAGAACTAATTAATTATGCAAGGAAGTATTTGTTGAGTTTCTGTTACATGACCGGCACCGTGCTAGGCACTAAGGTTATGAGAGAATAGGGCAGAAAGGGCATCTGTCCTTATGAGGAGTTATCATGGAGTAAGTAAGCAAAACACAGAGGTTGTTAAGTGATATGACAAAATTACAACAGGATAAAGGGGGATAAGAAAGACTTGGATGTGGTGACAGTAGATAGGGTGATTGTGGGGGACTGCTCCAAGGAGGTGCAGTGTGAGCTCAGAACTGAAGACAAGATGAAGCCAGCTTTGTAAACAGGGGAAGGAAGAGGAGGAAATGTCCGGGATGCCTGTCTTTTAAGTTTATTCTGAGGGAAATACGAGTGTAAGCCAAGAATAATGTGAAAGGCAAATGGCAAATAAGAAATTGGAATGGCACAAGGCAGAATGCTGATGAGATCGATAATATCCATGTATGGTTTTGTTTTACGTGTGATGTCAGGTGAGGAAAATAAAGCAACCCTCCTTGAACTTGGAGCTGTGGAACCTTTAACTAAGCTACTCACCCACGAAGATAAAATTGTAAGAAGAAATGCTACTATGATATTTGGAATCCTGTCTTCTAATAGTAAGTATCAACTTTAAAAAATAATCAAATAATCCCATGTAATGCATTATCATTCTTTTAAATTTAACATTAAGGAATTTGTTTCAATTTTATTTAAACTGACTTTAATGTTCACAAAAACGTTTTATCAGTATAATGCAGCAAATGTGTGATTTCATATTTTAAGGGATAATTTTAAAATAGGAAAATATGTGCAAGCACATCCATGCAAAAACTCCTCTCAGAGTTGGTGAGGTAGTCCTGCAAGCTGAGATAGCAATCATTTTCTCTTAAAGTTTTTTTCTTTAGTGTAATGTAATTTGCCTGCCTACATGTATGTTACATTTCATATATATTTCTTAGTGAACAAAGCCTAAAGAGTTTTGATAAACTGATTTTTTTTGAAACTGCAAACTATATTTTACAAAAGATAAATTTAAATGTGCATTTACCAAGGTAGGCGGATCACTTTAGGTCAGGAGTTCGAGACCAGCCTGACCAACATAGTGAAACCCTGTCTCTACTAAAAATACAAAAATTAGCCAGGCATAGTGGCAGGTGCCTGTAATCCCAGCTACTCGGGAGGCTGAGGCAGTAGAATCACTTGAACTCAGGAGGTGGAGGTTGCAGTGAGTTGAGATCGCGCCACTGTACTCCAGCCTGGGCGACAGAGTGAGACTGTCTCAAAAGAATAAATTTTAAAAAGTGCATTTACTTCTTAGACCTATTACTTGCTTGGAATCATATATGCCATATTATTATTCTATTAATATATAATATATACTATGTAATATTAATCATGTGTACATGATTAACATTAATATGTGATTAATATCAAGAATACAATTAATATCAATTATATTATGTATCATTAGTATAATATATTAATATGTAATTATACATTATATATTAAATAACATATTAGTATCATATGATATGACGGTATAATAATATTAGTTAAAAGACACTATTAGGTCCATTAGAATATCAGTTTGACCACCATGCCAATAAAGGCAGTCTCTGACTTATGAACAGGATATGTTTTCCTTGTCATTTTCTAATGGTAGTTTTTGAGTTAGCCACCAAAAACCCTGTAACTCATAATAAATTTTAAATGACACTCTTAGTGGAAACTGAATTCTAACATTAAACGTAGGTAGCTATGAATAAACACATGCCTATCATGGTACATGGCTAAAATCATTATGCTTTCCCATCTTATGATAATCTCAGCAAAACACAAGCACGGATTCTTTCCTAGTTTTCCTGCCTACCTGCTGCTCGCCGTTTTCCCTGGACCCCGTGTGATGACAGTGAGGCCTCCTTATTCCATGTCCAGCAGGGGTTTGTGGTGTGAGTGTGTTCAGGGACAGTTATGAATGGAAGTTGGGGAGAGACGTGGAAGGGCGGTTTTGTGTGGCGTCTGTGCCATTACAGCCTCAGCTAGAGACTGCTTTTGCCGGGGCCCTCTGCGAGGAGTCAGTGGAAGGCAGTGACTTTGGGAGCTCTGATGGTAGTTGCGCTCTAAGGCAGCAGCCTGGGAGTGTTTCCCGAGATAGCAACAGGATGAGGACAGTCATGGCGCAGTGCATGTCCCACCAACTTAGACTATGGTAATAATACTAGTTAACACTTACATGCACTGACAAGGGGCCAGGCACTGTGCTAAGTGCTACTGATATATTAAATCATTTAACCCTATCTAACAGCCCTGTGAAGTAGATACTATTATTATTTCCTTTACATCTGAGCTAACAGAGGCATAGAGAAGTTAAAATAAGGCAGTACTCAATTGAATTATGGGCCCTCCTAAATTTATCACAAGGATTATCTGTGTAACAATTCTATATTAGTATCATATTGAATGTTTAACCAAAAACAAAAAAGGAAAATTATAACCAAAAAAGGGAAGTTTTTTTAAATTTCTTATGTTTTATTCTATTTATATACCATGGAATTTGAGAAACAAAAATATTTTGTGGCCAGGCATGGTGGCTCACGCCTGTAATCCCAGCACTTTGGGAGGCTGAGGTGGGAGGATTGCTTGAGCCCAGGAGATTGAGGCTGCAGTGAGCCATGATCACACCACTGCACCCCAGCCTGGGTGACAGAGTGAAACCCTGTCTCAAAACAAACACACACACAAACCTTTGTAACACCTCTTATGCAACTCTTTATCTTAAAAGTAGGATAGATACCTCAAAGCATTCGTTTATTTGCCCAAAGTCATGCAGGTGGTTAGTAGTGGCACTGAGGTTAGAGCCCTGCACACAGGCATACCTGTCTAGCTTTAATCAGGCTGACAAAAATAGTATAAAATGTACTTTACAACAGTCAATATACTTATTTTTAAGCATTTTTGGCATTTCTAATAATCGAATTGAATGTAAGCAATGAAGCTGTATTAATTGAAATAGGCTGGATAATTCTTATTTGTATTCTGTACAAGATTTATTAAAATCAGAATTAAAAAATACCCTCCCAGCAAAACACACACACACAAAGATTACTATTACATAATAAATAAATGTAGGACACAGTAACTCAACTCTTCTGATATGTGTTCTAGGCACATTTTGCACTTTTATGGTTATTGTTTCTAGGGTCTTAGAAGGAAGTACAGCTCAGGATCGAGGAATACAGCAGGCTAGAGAATGTGTTGGGGGGTTGGCCCCACCTAGGCAAGAAACCTGCCCCACCACTTGCTGTGTGGTTTTGAGCCTCAATTTCCTCATCTGTAAAATGAGATAATAGTATTACCTGTCTCATAAGGGAGTGTTCAGTAGATACTGCCATTATCATTATTATTTTGAGACAGGGTCTCACTCCGTTGCCCAGGCTAGATTTCAGTGGCGTGATCTCAGCTTACTGCAACCTCTGCCTCCCAGGTTCAAGCGATTCTCCTGCCTCAGCCTCCCAAGTAGCTGGGATTACAGGTACAAGCTACCATACCTGGCCAATTTTTGTATTTTTAATAAGCTAGGGGTTTCACCATGTTGGCCAGGCTGGTCTTGAACTCCTGACCTCAAGTGATTCACCTGCCTCAGCCTTCCAAAATGCTGGGATTACAGTCATGAACCACCACACCCGGCCTATTATTATTATCAATAAACATCAATATTGTTTCTTCCTTTGTAGATGATGTTAAAAAATTGTTAAGGGAGTTAGATGTCATGAATTCTGTCATTGCCCAGCTCGCTCCAGAAGGTAACTTTGCATTCTATATCTGTTTTAAAAAATGGAACTGGATTTTTTTACAGTTGATCAAACTATATATTGAAAATCATTCATGAGCTATTGTGAAGTGTTATTAAAATCTCTCAAACCACAACTCAATTTTGAGTTTATAAAAAAGGTGAGCTATAAGCAAGATACAATTTGCAGAGCTTTGGTTTCCAAAGCATATTTTAAAGTAGTGACTGAATAATAAGCAGTTGGCATACTTGTGTTATTTATTTTTGATACACAGAAGAAGTAGTTATCCATGAGTTTGCTAGCCTTTGTCTAGCAAACATGTCTGCAGAGTACACCAGTAAAGTGCAAATATTTGAACATGGGGGATTAGAGCCACTCATCAGACTACTGAGTAGCCCAGACCCGGATGTAAAGAAGAATTCTATGGAATGCATTTACAACTTGGTGCAGGTAAGATTAATTTCTAAAAAGTGTTCTGACGAAAGCTGATTTTAGAATTTATTTTCCCATTAAAAATAGAAAAAAGCTTTTAAAAACTCAGCAGTTTTGCATCATTAGATCTTCTTTTTACTGGTATTTATCATTCAGAGAAAAAAAATAATGGAAGCTTAATGTAGATACCTTTCAATTTTCACATAAGTCATTGTTTCCTATGAAAAAGTATTTTGGAAACGTATTTCTATTTTTAAAGAATAGAATGGCATGCAAATAAAATGTACTTCTTTTGAAACAAGAAATCTAATATGTGGAACCTGGGCAGTTACTATTGATTGAACCCTGGTGGTCTAAGCACATCGGATGTAATATATACCCTATTCAATGTACTGAGATTTTGGTTTAGGCTTATTTGTTGCTAAAAATCTAATGATCTGAGTGTGCAGAACAGAATTCATTGTCCACAATAGCAAGACGCCACCTCACTGTGCTGTTTTCCTTTGTCATGGAAATAAACTGTCAACCTTCCCCTCCCCTACAGTCCTGTCCTTTGAACCCCCACCCCGGGAACACACACACACACACACACCCTAACGCTCACAGCAGGTCAGCTTCCTGATATTTTGAACAGCCTTCTCTGCTGCTTAGATTCCTTAACAATTATCATGCACATTTGGTGAACTTTAGATCACCGGAAATTGGAAAGACACAAATTTTAAATGGCCATCAATAGAGTAAGAAATGAGGAGATACCAAAACGAGAGTGAAGAAGAGGATTACTGGAGAGGCAACGTATCCAGGCAGAGAGAGACAAACAGGCTCATGTCAAAAGGCAGCAAAAGCGAAATTCCTGGCCCAGCATGCAGTTGCCACTCCTCCTCCCTTCCTAAAAAAGACATCCTAAAGAGGAAGCTTAGTCCCTCTTTTCCCTTCTCCCATCACTTTGGCTTTACATCATTTGATTAAATATTCCTGTAAGCATATTTGTGTTTTAAATCCAAAGACTCCTTACAGCAATATTTCCCTATTGTTTTAATCAAGAAGAAATAAAAATAATTACCTCCACGGTTCTTAACAGCAGTACTGGCTTAAAAATGTGCATTAGTTTCCTCAGGCTGCTGTAACAAAGTACTACAAACTAGGTGGCTTAAAACTACAAACAGTCACAGTTCTGGAGGCCAGAAGTCCAAAATCAAGGTGTCAGTAGGACCACATCCCCGCTGAGACTACATAAGACCCTTCCTCTCCTCTTCCCATCTTCATGTAGTGGCCATCCATTGGTGGCATCCCTTGGCTTGTGGTTGCATTCCAGCAAGCTCTCCCTCTGTCATCTCTCTCTCCTAAGGACACTAATTGTACAAGGACACCGCTAAAGGCCCACTTTACTCCGGGACGACCTCATCTTAACTAATTACATCTGCAATGACCCTGTTTTCAATAAGGTCACATTATGAGGTACTGGGGTTAGGACTTCAACACTTATTTTGGAGGGATACAATTCAATCCATGACAAAAAGCAACCTACAGTTGTGTCTAAAGGAAGCTGAATATTAGTGATCAACTGAAGGATGGACAGGGGAAAGCTAAGCTACAATTGGAGCCTTTCTGCCTTATAAATATATATAGTAAAATAGTAAAATATAAAAAATAGTGTAAATATAAAATAGTATATTTTATATATGTTTTGATTATTTATAAATGTTTTGATTAAAGGTGTCATGTCTTAAAAGAGTTTGGGAGCTTTTCATGGCTTCTTGGCTTGTTTTCTTAAGCTCCCCCAACCACCCACTTCTTCACTCACACAGAATCACAGACATACAAGCACAACAATTATCTGGATTACAATGACCTCTTGATTGTGTAAATGTCTTAAATAAAGGTCATGTATCTGAATAAACCTGCTTTAAATTTGCATGCAGAGGGCCTGTCAGCAGTACTGCATGCTAATAGGTATTTCATAAAGAATCCATTTGAATGAGATAATAAGGAATCAATGCCATATCATTGTATTAATTACTATTTGAAGCAGTGTATCCAAGTGTGAAAAGAATTTTATTATGCATAGATTTTATTATAATGCTGTTTAGAGTAATCAGAATTTGCTGTATAATAAACAATAGATACTACAAAAGACATAGACCATGTATATTTTGTTGTAGACAATGTCTACATATTACAGTTAAAATAAATTTTGGTGTTGTCAATGGAAAGATTTCTTATTTTTGTGAGTTATTTTGGAAGGGAATCTGGAGTAAAAGATGGGAAAATTATAACTTATATTCTTGTGTTAGAAAACAGAATTCCTCCATTCTTGAGAATGTATTTTGCTTAAAAAAATATTGTTTTGATTATCTGTATTTTGTGGCAGGATTTTCAGTGTCGAACTACACTTCAAGAACTAAATGCAATACCTCCTATCTTAGAGCTCTTGAAGTCAGAATATCCAGTGATTCAGTTGTTGGCTCTCAAAACCTTAGGTGTTATTACAAAAGATAAGGAGTCTCGAACAATGCTAAGAGACAATCAAGGATTGGACCATCTTATTAAGATCCTAGAAACTAAGGTATTTAGTTTCATTCATTTGACTCTCTACGAGGAAATGTATCTCTCCCAAATGTTTAAAATGAAATTTTATATTTAATGTGTATTAAGTGTAATGGATTAATTTGCTTATTGCTACATAAAGTTTATTGGCCTGTTTAAATTAGGCTAATTGTAGGGACCATTATAAACTAATTTTAAAAGCCTTCTGGTTTATCAGACTTAAGATTTTTAAATTCTTGTCTATGATCTTCCTCTTGATTTCCTAAAACCCCTAGGGTGAGTCTTTTAACCTTCATTATGGTTTTCTATGGGATAAAGCAGAAGCATAATTTACCTTCTATATACATTTTAATAATATTGGAGTTAAATGTCCACAGTTGCTAATAAGCCCCTTAAGAATCAAACTTTAAGAATATCTGTGCCTTCTAGGATCTCTTGGTTACAAAAACTCATCTAGCAGTTTATTGAAAACCATTTAATTGACTTGAGTGGTCCAGATCGCTTCTGAATGTGTCCAGTGTCTTTAGCCACTAACTCCTTAGTGAAACAGTAATAAACAGATTTCAGATCCAGTATCCCTACTTTAATATTTAGTAAATTAAGTTAATTCTAATAACAGAAATCTGCTTGAAGTATTTCTTAGAGATTCCAGAGATAGGAACATATTGAAGGAGTACAATAGAGTAATAACTTTGTATTATGTTTCAAACTATCCAATTGTTAAATTTTTTTCTAAAAAACCAGAACTCAGTTTGACTATACAGCACTGGGAAAATGAAGTACAATATAAAAGAGCAGAGATGGCACAAGCATGTTCCCAGTCATGTGGACCTACCTGCCTTTGATTTGTGGATCCCATATGTGATCCCCTATAATTACATTTGTGATGCAAAATGCTAGTAACACTGTATAGCAAACATTTTATCCTGTTTAAAAGGGGAACTGAAACCAGAAATGTTACTTAATTTGCTTTATGTCACACAGGTAGAAAGTGACTAACCACAGGGTTTATCTGATATGCCACATATTTTCGCCTATCTGATATTTTACCTGTCTTTTTTTAATTAGGAAAAGGGATGGAAGCACCTACTAGGTGGCAGGCATTGTGATTTTATTAAATTTGCAATTCTTTGAGGAATGTGATGGTATTTTTATCTATGAAATGAAAGTACTGGTAATAATTGTATCATTACGTATATAATCATATATACCTATTATAGCATTAACCCTATTATACAAATAAGGAAAATGCCTCTCAAAGAGGTTGAATAACTTGCCTATGGTTAGAGCTAGGAAATATGTGAGAAGGATTTTTTAAGAACTGATATGCATATATTCTAATGGGAAAAATTCAAAGAACACAAAAATATAGAGAGTGAAAAATAAAAATGCTCGTCCCCATCCTCACCTAAGAGTAGGTACAAGGCACAGGTGTCTGCTCCCATAATTTTTATTCAGCATTGTCCTGAAGGTTGGAACCAGGGCAATAAGGCCAAATAAATAAATAACACAAAAGACTAACAAACTGGGGCCAGGCGCAGTGGCTCACACCTATAATCCCAGCACTTTGGAGGCTGAGGTGGGCAGATCATGAGGTCAGGAGATCGAGACCATCTTGGCCAACATGGTGAAACCCCATCTCTACTAAAAACACAAAAATTAGCTGGGCATGGTGGCAAGTGCCTGTAATCCCAGTTACTCGGGAGGCTGAGGCAGAAGAATTGTTTGAACCAGGGAGTTGAAGGTTGCAGTGAACCGAGATCGCACCACTGCACTCCAGCCTGGCAACCGAGCAAGACTCCATCTCACAAAAACAAACAAACAAAAAGACTAACAAACTGGAAAGGAAGAAGTAAAACTGTATTTA
The DNA here is from genome assembly GCF_003255815.1 of Theropithecus gelada. NCBI lineage: Eukaryota > Metazoa > Chordata > Mammalia > Primates > Cercopithecidae > Theropithecus > Theropithecus gelada. The sequence continues at coordinate 26,882,988 of NC_037677.1, read as the reverse complement.
TTCACAGATTGCATCTATATTTATTCAGATTGCATGACCACATATACAGAAGATCCTAAGAAGACTACAGAAACTTACTAGAACTAATAAATAGATCTATTGAGGTCACAGGATGAAAGTTCAATACATAAAAATGTATCGTATTTCTATATGTGAACAATGAACAAAACAGCAAAAAAAGTACAATTGGACTTATAATACATTCCTAAAATATGAACTACATGGAGATAAATTTATCAAAATTTTTGCTAAATCTGTACACTAAAAAATATAAAACACTTTTTAAAAGGAACTAAAGAGATAATATATGTATATGGAGTGAACACATATTAATATGTCAGTTTCTACTTAATTACCTTTTGCTTAGTTTTCAATTATCATATAATGATTGATTTGGTTATATTTAAGCTTGCCATTTATTTGTCTGACCTGTTGCTTTATTCCACAGTTCCTCTCTTCCTGCCTTTTGTAGTGTTAATTTTTTTTTTTTTTTTTTTTTTTTTTGAGATAGAGTCTTGCTCTGTCACCTAGGCTGCAGTGCAGTGGCACGATCTTGGCTCACTGCAACTTCCACCTCCTGGGTTCAAGTGATTTTCCTACTCAGCCTCCCAAGTAGCTGGGATTACAGGCATGTGCCACCACACCCAGCTAATTTTTGTATTTTGGGTAGAAAGGGGGGGGTTTCACCATGTTGGCCAGGCTGGTCTCAAACTCCTGACCTCAGGTGATCCTCCTGCCTTGGCTTCCCAAAGTGCTGGGACTACAGGCGTGAGCCACTGCACCCAGCCCCTGTAGTGTTAATTTTTTTAGTGTTACATTGTAATTCTTCTCTTGGCTTTTTTGCTATATTTGTTTGTTCTATTTTTAGTGGTTGCTGTAGTGATTACAATATGCAACTTAACTTTAACTTATAATAGTCTAGAGTTAATATTGAACTACTTGAAGTAAAATACTAGAACCTTTTAACAATATCTCTACTTACTTTTCCTACTGTTAATATTGTTACATATTTTATGTCTGTGTCCATTATAAACCCAACCACACAATGTAATAATTGTTTTGAAGAGTCCCATATCATGTGTCCTCAAGATATTAAGGATTATACATTCATATGTGTTTGTCTAGTACTTATGCATATATTCATCTGTCCATCAATATTTAATATTTTATATTTACTCACATATTTATGATTTCTGATTTCATTTTTTCCTGTAGATCCACGTTGTCATCAGGGTCATTTCCTTCTGGAGAACCTCATTTAGCATTTCTTATAGTGTGAATATAATGGCATGAATTCTGTCTTTTAAATTTATCTGGAAGTAGCTTCCTTTTGCCTTTAATTTTGAAAAGATATTTTTGCTTGACACAAAATTCTTGGCTGCTAGTTTTTTCTTTTTAGCATTTTTAAATTTCTTCTGAATGCCAATATTTCTGATGAAAATTCAGCCATTAAGCTTAACTATCTTCCTGTACATGATGTGTCAGTCACTTTTCTTTGGCTGCTTTTAACACTTTGCTCTTTATCTTTGGCTTTCTGCATTTCTCTTCTGCATAGAAGTGATATAATTGTATCTCCTGCTTGGGGTGCTTGACCTTCTTAGATCTGTAAATTAGTGTTTTCTGCCAATCATGGAATTTTTCAGTCATTATGTATGCAAATATTTTTCCTATTCCTTCTTTCCCTCTGGAGCCCAATTACACATATGTTGTCTCGCTTGATATGTTACAAGACTCTAAAGCTTTGCACATTTTTCTTCAATTTTTTGGATTAAATAACGTCTTTTGATCTCTATTCAATTTATCTGATTCTTTTGGCATCTCTAATCTGCTGTTTAGTCCATCTAGTGATTTTTTCTTTCTAGTTTTTGTACTTTTCAAGTCTTAAATTTCCATGTTTGAAGTGTCATTTCTCTATTGCGCTTTCCTCTGTGAACATATTTATCATAGCTGCTTTAAAGTCTTTAATTACTTAATCCACCAACATCTGGCCCTATCAGAGTAGATTTCTATTGACTGCCTTTTTTTCTGACTTTGAGTCACACTTTCCTGTTTCTTTTTTGCATAGTTAAGAATGAGCATTGTAGATAATACTTTCTAGTGATTCCAGATTCTGTTGTGCCCGTCTGAGGATTGTGGTTATTTTGCTCTAGTAGGTGGTGAACTACACACTTTGTCTCACTAGTGGTGCAGCTGGTATCTCTGCTCAGTTCTTATAGTTTCTGGTTGCTGCTGTTTTTAGCCTGACTCCATGGAGGTCTCCCCAGAGCTTCTACAGTTTGGCGGTCACCTGTGGCTCCTCTATCAGTCTCAGGCTCTGACCTCTAACACCTCTGACCAGTAAGGTTTCAGCACTCCGCCAGACGAGCTGCACATGGATTGAGGAATGCACCGTATTTAAAAGCAGTAAATTAATAAATCTCACCTAGCACAGCTCCCTCTTCAAGGATAAGATATGATGTTTTGTAGTCCTTGCCTCTTTATTTTCACCAGGGTTCCTGGGATCTCTTCCATGCATGTATAGTTTAGTGGTCAGTCAGGGGTCTGGGAATAGTTTATACTCAGATTTTGAGTTATACCATATATTAGAGTTCTCTAGAGAAATAGAAGCAACTTGATGCATGTATATTGTACATGTGCCTGTGTATATGGGTGTATTAGTCCGTTTTTACACTGCTATAAAGAACCACCTGAGACTGGGTTATTTATAAAGAAAAGAGGTTTAATTGATTCACAGATCCTAGTGGCTGAGGAGGCCTCAGGAAACTTATAATCATAGCAGAAGGAGAAACAGGCTCATCTTACATGGCAGCAGATGAGCATGTGAAGGAGGAACTGTCAAACACGTATAAAACCATTAGATCTCATGAGAACTCACTGTCACGAGAACAGCATGGGGGAGCTGCCCCCATGATCCAATCACCTCCCATCAGGTCCCTCCCTTGACACATGGGGATTATGTTAGTTAATTTGCCTGGAGATCACAATTTGAGACGATATTTGGGTGAGGACACAGAGCCAAACCATATCAGTGGGTGTGTGTTGGAGGAGGGTGGGCGGGTAGTTGTTTTAAGGAATTGGCTCATGTGATTTTGGAGGCTTGGCAAGTCCCAAATCCACAGTTTAGACCAGTAGGCTGAAGACCCAGAGAAGTGTTGTAATTTGAGTACAGGGCTGCTCTACTGGCAGGATTCCCTCTGTGGCCAGGTAGATCAGTCTTTTCCTAGTAAAGCCTTCAGCTGATTAGATGAGGTCCACCCACATCATGGAGGATAATCTGTTTTACTCAACGTCTGTTTTAAACATTAATTTCATATAAAAAGTACTTTCACAAACATCTAGGATAATATTTGGCCAAATATTTGAGTACTGTGGCCCAGATAAAAATTCATCGCAAGTTTTCTCCTTGTCAATTTGGTACCCATATGCATCTTAAATCATAATCTTCAAATAAAGACAATGATGAGATCATACTTTTACCTAACATGATACAGCTGTCCTATACACAACCCAATATTTCCCAATGCTTACCCCAGAAGAAGATGCAAAATTCTTAGGTGATGTTTACCCTTCCTGGACCCACAAATCCTGGCTATGGGAGAAACGGCATCATATGGTAGACACTGATTCAGAGCATATACAGCATTCTGGAGAACCCTGCCCAAGCCCTGCAAGGTATTGTCAACTAGCTGGTGCTGTAACTGAGTCTTCAAAAGGCCATTCTATCAAGCCAGCTGCTTCAGGATGGTGGGCAACATGGTAAAACCAGTGAATTCCATGAACATTGGCCACAATGTATTTGCTGTGAAAGTGAGTTCCTTCCCTTCATGATGGTGGATTATCCTTCCGAACATTTCTCACTTTTGGGATTTCCCCTTTACATTTCTAGCTATTTAGGTAAAACTGCAGTTTTCTATAGCTGTGGGGATTCAGTAGATTTCCTCAGGCAAGACGGCCACACACTCACAATACTTCTCTTACAGTCACAAATTATTTTAAAGTATATATTTTCATCAGCTTCTGTCTTGCTTTTAAAAAAATATTTTCTCCAGATTTCAAAATAGTTTTTTGTGGAAGACTGTATGAGCAACTTCATTGACTATGATTTCTGGAAGTTTCCTCCCTAGCATTACTTTTTATCCATAACACATTTTGGAGTAAGGCAAAGGAGAAAAGACAGGGCACAAGGCCAAGAAGAGTGATGTTACTTTGATAAGCAGAACTCCTGTTCCCTGGGGCCTCTGTCACAACAAAATTCATTACATTGTGTTCCGACTGACTTTATTTCCTCTTGTAGTCAAATTTGGGAAATGTACTTTTCTTTTAGTACAACTTTCTAAAGTTGTATTTGCTTTTATTATTAGGAATTGAATGACCTTCATGTAGAAGCACTTGCAGTGATAGCCAATTGCTTTGAAGACATGGATACTATGGTGCAGATTCGGCAGACAGGGGGTCTTAAAAAGCTCCTGTCATTTGCAGAAAACTCTACAATTCCTGATATTCAGAAGAATGCGGCAAAAGCCATTGCTAAAGCAGCTTATGATCGTATGTCTCATTTTATTTTATTTTATTTATTTTGAGACAGGGTCTCACTCTATTGCTCAGGCTGGAGAGCAGTGGCATGATCACAGCTGACTGAAGCCTCAAGCTCCCCAGGTTGCAAGTGATTCTGCCACCTCAGCCTTCCTAGTAGCTGGAACTACAGGCGTGCACCACCATGCCTGGCTAATTGTATTTTTTGTAGAGACATGGTTTCACTATGTTGCCCAGGCTAGTCTAGAACTCCTGGGTTCAAGCAATCTGCCCACTTTGACTGAGTTACAGGCATGAGCCACCGCACTCTGCCATGTCTTATTTTATATAAACAAAGCATATATAATTCCTCTTGTCTCAATTTTGATTAGTACTAACAAACCCTAGAGTATTTGTCTGCTTTTAAAAAACCATTTGAGAATGGTGCTATATTTACTACTTAAGTCCAAACTCATCTCACTTCCAATGAGTTAGAGATTTGTCAGGGATATGAAGAACTCAATATGATTTCATTATCCTATTTTTCAAAAAACAATTCATTTCTATATTAAGTTTTAAGCCTTTATTTTGCTTGAATTTGGAATTATACAGAATGTATGTATTGTCTGTGAACTTGAAAGCTTTGAAGAAATCCCCATTCACAATGATATCTATAAAGTAATTTCCAAGTTTCAGCTGGCGTCTAGTAGCACCATGTTACATAGCTGTGAAAAACAATATGCTCATACTATATACATAAGACAATTTGCATTTCAGTGACAAGTAGACATAAATCTGTAAAACATGAGAGATTAATTACATCACAAGTACAGAAGATGAAATTATAGTTTTAATTTATGTGTATTTGGAGTCTTTTATCTAATAAAAGATGTGATTTTATTTTTCCCTTTCTGCACCACTACTTGTATAAATGATGACAGCATTGACTATTTTAAGTGATTTATATCTAAACATAGATACTCACATCTGTATATCTATCTATGTGTATACTATGGGAAACACTTCCTTTTCAGCACACACTGGATTTCTTCAAGGCAAAGCTTTAATGCAGTAAGCAAGACTTCACTGGCCAGTATGTGGTGTGCATAGAGGGGCCTCATGAGTTACAATATAAATGCCTATTTGAGAGACTGGTTATGAAATCAAGGTTTTTTAATATTGGCAAAAGTTGGTTTATCCAGTATTCTATCAAATGGAACTTAGACATTATCATAGCTGGTCAGTTCTCTTTTCCTTCTATCCCAGTCCTTAGCTAACTGAGACCCAAAGAGAAGTAAAATGGGGAGACATGGACAATGTCACACCTAAAATGTTTGCATATTACAGCGTCTCTTTGGAGAGTATTTATATGTATCAAATGTGGCTGGGTCATTCTAAGTCTGTTCTTACTCATTTTGAGGTGGTAGTTTGATGATGCCTACCCGTCATGTGCCATAGTACTGGAAAGTATGCTGGACAGAGTTCCTGGTACTAGAGTTCTAGTACTAGTTCCACTACTGGCATTGTAATGACCTACTTAAGTGATTTTGGGTGAGCTACAACTTCTCCAGAACAATGTATATATTCATTTACTCATGATTTCTTATTGAGCCCTCACCCAGAACAGGAAAGTAAACAGGCAATCACAATGCAGTGTTCACAGTGATTAATGATGGAAACACAGGATCACCCAGGAAGGCTCCTGGCACAGATCTGGATCAGAAAAATATTCCTGAAAATCAGTGATTAACAAGCTAGGGCCTAGAGTAAATAAGATAAACTGTCTGGTCAAAGAAGGTTCAGACGGGATGGAGGAGGAGAAGTGGTTCTGAGAAAGACCACTGTGTATAAAAGCCAGAGGAGGGACAACATGGTAAGTTCGAGAACCGAAAGCTTTCAGAATGGCTAATGACCAGAATGCCACAGAACACGGAACACTCAGGCTATGCATGTAGTGAGGAGCCCAGTGCTCACGGACATTATTAGCCCAGTTAAGGATTTTGGACTTTATTTTAATGGAAACAAAGAGCCATTGAAGTTACTCAGAGAAGGGAGGGAACATCGCAGATTTTCACTTAAGAGAACTCGTGTTGCAAAGTGGAGAAGAGATTGGAAATGTTTAGCACCAGATACAGAAGACCAAAAGGGGGTTGCTGTAGTAACCTGGGTGAGATGTGAAGGTGCCCTGAAACAGAGATGTGGTGTTCGGGATTGGCTCGAGGCACTTTGCAAGGAGAACCACCGGCACATGTGTATTTTTGAATGACTACGTTAGTTGAAAAAGGAAGAAGGCTACACTAAGGATGAGGCCAAGTTTCTGGCTTAGACAGCTGCAAGTAAAATGGTGCCACTCACAGGAATGGAGAACCCAAGAAGTGGAGCGGTTTTGCTTGAAGAAAAGGAATCAATCCTATTCTTGTTTTTAAAATTGTGGTGAAATATAAATATGAAATTTACCATCTTCATAATTTTTAAGTGTAGAGTTCAGTGGCATTAAATGTATTCACATTTTTGTGGTGCTGTCCATCCATAGAAATCTTTTCATTTAGCAAAACTAAAAGTACACCAATTAAACAATAATTCCCACTCCTTCTTCATGCAGACTCCTGGCAATCACTATTCTTCGTCTCTATGAATTTGATGACTCTAGATCCCTCATATATGTGGAATCATATAGCATTTGTCCTTTTGCAAATGCATTGCACTTAGCATGATGTCCTCAAGGTTCATTCATGTTGTAGCATGTGTCACAATTTCCTCCCTTAAGGCCGAAGAATATTCCATTGTCTGTAAAGACCATGTTTGGTTTATCCTTTCAACCCTGGATGGACAGTTGGTTGCATCTGCCTTTTGGCTAACATGAATAATGTTGCTAAGAATGTGGGTGTACAGATACCTCTTTGAGTCCCTGATTTCAATTTTTTTGGATATGTACCTAGAAGTGGAGTTACTGAGTCATATGGTAATTATATTTTTAGGTTTTTTTTTTTTTTTTTTTTTGAGACAGTCTCACTCTGTCACCTAGGCTGGAGTGCAATGGTGTGATCTCAGCTCACTGCAACCTCCACCTCCTGGCTTCAAGTGATTCTCCTGCCTCAGTCTCCTGAGGAGCTGGGACTACAGGTGCACACCACCACACCTAGTTAATTTTTGTATTTGTAGTAGAGACATGGTTTCACCATGTTAGCCAAGCTGGTCTCGAACTCCTGACCTCAGGCAATCCACCTGCCTCAGCCTCCCAAAGTGCTGGGATTACAGGTGTGAGCCATCACACCCGTTTTCTATTTATAATTTTTTTCAGAAACTGCCATATCTTTTTCTGTAGCAGCTGTACCATTTAATATTCCCATAACCAATGCACAAGAGTTCCAATTTCTCCACAGCCTGGTCAACACTTGTTATTTTCTGTTTGTTGATAGTAGCCATTCTAATGGGTATGAGGTGCTATCTCATTGTGCTTTTTATTTGCATGTCCCTAATGATAAGCAACTTCGAGCATCTTTTTTGTGTGCTTATTGGCCACTTGCTTATCTTCTTTGGAGATATCCAAGTCCTTCTCCCATTTTTTGATCGGGTTGTTTTCTTGATGCTGAGTTACACAAGTTCTTCATATATTCTGGATATTAACCCCTTATCAGATATTATTTGAAAATAGTTTCTCCCATACTATGGGTTGCCTTTTCACTCTGTTGATTGTGTGCTTTGATGCACAAAAGTTTTAAATTGTGATGCAATCCAATGTATCTATTTCATTGCCTATGCTGTTTGCTGTTGGTGTCGTATCCAATAACTCATTACCAAATATCATAAAGCTTTTGCCCTATGTTTTCTTCTAGGAGTTTTGTAGTTGCTGCTCTTACATTTAGGTCTTGATACATTGAGTTTATTTTTATATAGGGTATAAAATTATGGTCCCAGTTCATTCTTTTTCATGTAGATATAAATTTTTCCTAGCATCATTTGTTGAAATTGGTTCTTTATTTGTAATACAAAGGAATTCAAGCAGATGGTCTTTAAATCCTTTCTGGCACTTAATGTTTTCTGATTCTACTTCCTTATGTTAGTTCTAAAATAACTACATTCCAGTTTGAAGTTGTGTCTCCTCAGTCTTTATGTTAGAATCTAATGACTAACTGTATTCACTTCGTGTATGTCATCTGTGATTGTATTATGTTCCCTTCAAACATCACTCTTTCAGACCGAAGAATTCAGATCTTGTTTAGTCTCTCTCCATACGTGTCCTCAGGCCATCCTGGGATCATTCTCTTACCTCTTCTGGACTTCCTCTTGTTTATTATACCCTCCTTGAGATGTGTTGATAAGTATTATGAAAGCTATAAGTATGCACCATCATTTTATATTACTATAGATAGGTTAATTTATCATTATTTTCCATTTCAGTCTTATGCAGCAAGTATTTTAGTCTCTTAACTACATTAGCATATTGGGCCAATCCTTTGAGGGAAGGACTTGCAGGGAGCCCCCAGATCATCTTTCTCAGTCAGGACCCAGAGCTCAAAGTCCCTCATTTTAGTTTGTAGCATTTTGGGGCTGGGCATGGTGGCTCACACCTGTAATCCTAGCACTTTGGGGGTTTGAGGTGAGAAGATCACTTGACACCAGGAGTTCAAGACCAGCCTAGGCAATGGAGCAAGACCCCCCATCTCTACACAAAATTTTTAAAAAATGAGCCATGCATGGTATTGTGCACCTGTAGTCCCAGCTACTTGGGAGGCTGAGGAAGGAAGATCACTTGAGCCCAGGGGTTTGAGGCTGCAATGAGATGTGATCATGCTACTGCACTCCAGCCTGGGTAACTGAGCAAGACCCTTAATAATAGTAATAACAATAACAATACATCCTAACATTTTTCATTTGTAGTTAAAAATGCAAACTTTGCTTTGGACTAGTATTGCATTTTATTTGAGGCCTGGTATAGGATCAATTTGTACAAGTGTTCTATTAAATCTTGGAAAGGCACACTCTGCTTACTATTTAAATAAACATTTATCATATGCATGCTATATGCAAAGTGTTGTTCCAGAAGATAAGGATAAACAATGGATGCAATGAATAAATATTTTCTGAATAGACAAAAAGATATATTTCCTGTAGAAAACAGAGTTTGATTATCTTTTAGTTCAATTTTATAAATTATATTGTACAGTTTTATCCTTATTCTTGTTTTAGCTATATGATCTATCACAGATGAAGAGTAGTACGTTAGAAGTTTCCCACTATATTATTTTTATTTTCTCTTGTAATTTTCTCTTGTCGCCCAGGCTGGAGTGTGGTGTGGTGATCTTGGCTCACTGCAAGCTCCACCTCCCGGGTTCTCGCCATTCTGCTGCCTCAGCCTCCCTAGTAGCTGGGACTACAGGCACCTGCCACCAAGCCCGGCTAATATTTGGTATTTTTAGTAGAGACGGGGTTTCACCGTGTTAGCCAGGATGGTCTTGATCTCCTGACCTCATGATCCGCCTGCCTCAGCCTCCCAAAGTGCTGGGATTACAGGCGTGAGCCACCGTGATGGGTCTCTGTCTTGTAATTTTATATTAAATAACTTTGCTTTACGTTTTATATCCACTGCTGATTTTTTAATCTCACTTTTATTGCTCTTTAGCTTTTGATCCTAATTTGATATTAAGATTACCATGTATTATCAAACATGGTCTTGGCAGAAAAAAAATTCTAGACACTCCTGATGGTTTTAAAAGAGACAAACGAAGGAACTACTTTCACAAGTATAATTAGGGTTAAGGGAATAAGCAAGAGATGATGAGGTCCCCAGAGATTAGCAATATTGGGAAACCTTCACTATCACTAGGTCCAAAAGGCAAGGCAAAGAAACAGATTTTTATAGCTACTATATTCGCCCTTATTTCTGGCATCATGTTTTATGTTTTATGCTTTCTGCTTTTTTTCTATGCTGTTCATTTCTTTGTATAGATTTTAAAAACCTTCATAAATAGTTATTTTAAAGATAAAGTTACTATAGTTATTTTAGATATTTAGCAATTTTGCTTCCACAATTCTTTCCCTTTCTGATGTTTCTAAGATCAGTAAGAGGTTATAGATTCCCCTCTCTAATAAGCTTTTTTTTTTTTTTTGAGACTGAATCTCACTCTGTCACCCAGACTGGAGTGCAGTGGAGTGATCTCTGGAGTCACTGCAACCTCCGCCTCCTGGGTTCAAGTGATTCTCTTGCCCCAGCCTCCCAAGTAGCTGGGATTATAGGTGCGTGCCATCATGCTTATCTAATTTTTGTATTTTTAGTAGAGACAGTGTTTCACCATGTTGGACAGGCTGGTCTTGAACCCCTGACCTCAACTGATCCACCCGGCCTCCCAAAGTGCTGGGATTACAGGCATGAGCCACCACACCTGGCCAAAGTCTCTCTTTTTTAAGAATCACTTTGTCATTACATTCAATTTTAACCACATTTGTCATTTAGAGTTATATACATATTGAATCTGTTTCAGTGTGTGCTGTCAATTTCTCATAATAAAGCTTACCTATCCTTATGATTTTATTTGATTCATTTCTCAAATTAACCAGAGATTTTTCAGTTAAAATTTTTTATACAGTTAATTTTTTTAAAGATATATCCAATAGTGATATGCTTTGAGATTTTACCTTACCTGTGAATAGGTTTGTTGCCTTCAAACATACATGACAATTTAACTGGGTTTGGAATTGCTGCATCATAATATTTCTGCTTAAATATCTATAGAAGTGATGCTGGGCACAGTGGCTCACACCTGTAATCCCGGCACTTTTGGAGGCCGAGGCAGGTGGATCACCTGAGGTCAGGAGTTCGAGACCAGCCTGGCCCTAACATGACGAAACCCATCTCTACTAAAAATACAAAAAAATTAGCCAGGCATAGTGGCGCGTGCCCATAATCCCAGCTACTTGGGAGGCTGAGGCAGGAGAATTTCTTGAACCCGGGAGGCAGAGGTTACAGTGAGCCGAGGTCACGCCATCGCACTCCAGCCTGGGCAACAACAGCGCAACTCCATCTCAGAAAAACAAAAAACATATCAATGAAGCTTGCTTTTGTAGTGTTCAAGGCTGATTTCCATTAGTTTTGCATATATGATTTTTTTTCTATATTAAGGTAGAATTTTTTATCCCGAGTTTGAAATTTTTGCCAAAATATGTCTAAGTCCCCCTCTCCACTCTACTACTAGGCAAGACTTTTGATCTCCGGAGTCACGGTTTTTTCCCTTAATTCAGGAAGCTAGTTTTTTCCATTATACTTTGGATTCTTGTTTTTGTTTCACTTAATCTTTTTTCCCCATGAATACTTATTTTTAGACCATCTCTGTTCTCCTTTCTATGCAGTGTTTCATAATTTTGGTTTTTAAGGCTCGTCATGGAATGCAGAGGACTCTGCCTTGGCCTGGTTTTAATGAATAGATGAAGCCTACAGGGTGCCCTTTGCCTGTCTTCCCATCCATTGAGAGGGCAATGGACTCCTTTAGCCCAATTTTGGATGACGAGGAGACTTTTCCATAATGCAGTATTGCAACACCAGAGTTCTATCTTCTCCTGATCCCACTGGTTTATATAAGAAGGTGATAGAAGTTCACAGCTTTCTGAGGGGCCCTTCATTGTCTGTGGCCTGGTGACTTGTGGAAGTTTGTTTCTTCCTCTCTTCCCCTTGCCCCAGGGTCCTCTTTTTCTCCTTTTCTTATCAACCTCTTTGACATATCAGTCCATTTTAAATAGCCCCATCTCCTCAGCTCATCTCCGTCATTTCACCTGCTGCGCCTGACTTCTGTTTCCACCATTCTGCCAAAATAGTCCTTGTAGAATTTGACATTGACCTCTCAACTCCTAAATCCTGCAGAGGCATTTTCAGTCCTTTTTAACTTGACCTCTGGGTGGGAATCCACACTGTTGATTGCCCCCTCTTCCTGTAAACTCCTTTATCCCTTGGTTTCCAAACCGCCCCCCTCTCTGTTTTCCAAATTACCAGACCAACCTTCACCTTTACCAATTTCCTCAGCTTATTTCAATACTAAACTTGCCTTCTGTTTTCTGTCTTGTTCTCTTGAAAATCTCCCTGAGCACTCTCACTTATGACTAATGTTTCAGCTGCCTCCTTATTTGCTTATGAATCCCAAATCTGTTTCTAATTCTGACCTGTCTTCTGAATTCCTGCTTGTACTTCTGACAGCTTCCAAGCACATCCAACTATACTGCCCACACTCCACTTTGGGGAGTGTTAAGTTTGAGAATCTGAACAAAGAGTAACCTTCCGAAAATGTAGAAATACACTACATTCTGCATATAATTGCAGGGAGTTTATGGACTGCCTGAAGCCCACCTGTCTTCTGAATCCATGGACCCCAGGTTAATAATGCTTGAGCTAGAATAAGCAGGATCAAATCCAGACAACCCCACTTGGCATTAGAGATTCTTCTGTTTTACACAAGCACATGGCCATTGGTTATCAATTTGTTCTTCCTCAGATACTCTCCCTTGTGCTCTGGATTGTATAACTTTGTTAGACCATAATTTTGTACTCATTTGCTCTGGTTTGGGCCTTTTGTCTGGATTCTGGTTTGGGAAATGCTGTTTTGACCTATTGGTATCCATGTTCTTCAAATGGCTAGATTTAGAGGAAATCTCGAATTTTCTAATTCTGTTAATTTTCAAGGTGTCAATAAAATAACTTGTTTCTCTTTAGGTCCTTAAGAAATTAAAAAACCTGCTTCCTCTTGCTTTAACCTAGTGTAGCCCACTCTGCTCTACATCTGCTACCAGTTTTCTCACACTAGGCTTTCACCTGTTCCCACCATGGTAGATTAAAGCAACAACCTGTGCGTGAACTAAAGTAACCTGACCCTCATTGGAATACCACGCAAGCACAGCACAAAAGTTAACTTCCATTGCTGAGCAGAACCTCCATTTCCCAGCTCTACCTTAACATCATTCAACCAACTGCCCATCTGTATTACAGTTGGGCTCCTTCACTGTGGTCTTGAGGTTTCCTCTATTACTATGAAAACTTCCATTTTATAATTCGACTTATTTAACTGGTAATCTTCCTCCATCCCTTCTCACATAGCAAAAAACAAAATTGTTTTCATCATTGGCAACTCTACAAAAACTGAAAAAGTATGCCAGGTGGGTCTTCAAATTCAGTGAATGCAGAAGTGGTTTAATTTTCTTATAGCCTAGGAGATATCTGGTCTGAAAGCTTGATTCTTGGAACCTCTAGAAAGATAGATGATTCCACGAAGATTCAAACTTTCTCTCTGTTCACATATCCCAATAAATTATTACAAGTGAACGCTCTTCTGATTGGAAGTGCAGGGTTTTGAGAAAATCTGTCCATTCCAGAAGCAGAATTTCCCCCAAGGACTCTGATCTGCCTTAGCCATGACATTTTTGGGCAGTACTGCCTACTTCTGACCAGAACACAATATTAGGGCAGAACTAGTATCTTTGAGGCCAGTGCTGGAAGATAGGTTAAATCTTTTTCACTGCCTAATTATTCTGTATTTTGGTTGATTTATTTACCTCTTAACTCTTATTATCTAGCCAGATCTACCATATCCACCTCTTCCTCCTGCCTGGATTCTAGATTCTGCCATCTTCTCAGGTGCTACCTGTATTTCTTGTTGTATTAGTCTGTTCTTACACTGCTATGAAGAAATAGTTGAGACTGGGTAATTTATAAAGGAAAAAGGTTTAATTGACTCACAGTTCTGTGGGCTGGGGAGGCCTCAGGAAACTGACAATCATGGCAGTAAGCACCTCTTTGCAGGTCAGCAGGAGAGAGACTGAATGCCCAGCAAAATGGCGGGGAAGCCCCTTATAAAACCATCAGATCTCGTGAGAACTAACTCACCATCAGGAGAACAGGATGGAGGAAACTGCCCCAGGTGATTCAATTATCTCCACCTGGTCCCTCCCACAATATGTGGGGATTATAAGAACTACAATTGAAGATGAGATTTGTTTGGGGACACAGTCAAACCTTATCATTTGTCTACTTTATCAACTCTTGCCTGCCTTGACCTCTATCTGCTAGACCCAGCCAGCTTAACTAGACATGTCTTATTTTATATTAGTCACAGTGGCAAACTCTTAAAAACTTAACAATGAATAAGAAAGCTATCTCCTACTATTCTTGTATTGAAAGCATATAATCATGAAGAAGTTTAAAAAATTTCCCACAGTTAGAAAACTCCATTTATACGTAGATTTTGACAAAATTGCTCCGTATTCTGTTATTAAAACAATGTAACTATCAATAGCAATTTATATACTTATTTTTACTTTCCATCATCATAAGAATATTTTTTTAGACAAGGTCATGCATTGTCATTGTATGTCAGAAACACAATTGAAATATCCAAACCCGTAACACACTTTATTTAAGTTTCGTTTGTTGAGTAAAGTTTTAACATGCATCTCAACTGTGGAAAGCCCAAATCAATATGCCTTTGACCTGGTACCAGTAGGAGGAAGGTGTTAATTACCGTGTTGCCATGAGGTTTATGAACTGGCATTAACATCTCAGCAGGAGCAAAAGTGGCACAATAGCAACTTCTGAGAATGGATGAAGGAAAGCATCATTACACAGGGATTTGTTTCCAGTAAGAAAACGTTATGCGTTTTATTTTAGGGATACTGAACAAACATTATTTTTAAAGAACATTATGCTACTAGTAGCATAAATATCTTGCCATCTTTATGATCTGTGCAATTAAAACACAAATACTTCTTGGTGTAGCAATTCAAGGAAAGTATTTAGTTAATATGTTAATTCATCTTTTAAATCTATTATAGCCACGCTGCAGTCAGCATTTTTAAGGTTTAGTGAACACAGCTGCATTTTGAGAACACTCCCAGCAAGGTTGAGAACCTAATTGCCCTCAGTATCTATTGAGATTATTTTTTTAAATCTTTTCAATAATTGCAAATATACTGTTTTCTGAATGCAACAACTACATACTCCAAAGTTCGTTTTTTCAAATTAATCATTTTGGCCAATTTTCCTGATAGAATCCATGCTGAGACGGTTTTATTTAGAAAATTTGGTTTAGAGCCATCGGGGAAATCTTAACGAGAAATCTAAGCATTTTAGGTCAGAGACTCTGGAAAAGTTTTGGATATTACTTATTCAGAGAAAATTGGTAAGAACTGTGTATATTTAAAACATTTTTGGAGCCACATACTTTAGAGTTAAGTATTAACTGAAACTTTTTTATGAAAAATAGTTATGGCCTGCCTGAATTCTAATAGTAAATGAAAGGAAGGAACCAAGAGATTAAAATGATAGGACTACAGGATATGGTTCATGATTGGTTTAAAGTGAATGAGCAGGAGCGTTAATAAGTTAGCCTATTCCAGTTATTGCCAGATTGCTTAATATATATTTGTGTATCAGGTGAACAAAGGCCAAAAGTATTTGCAAATATGCTGCCATCTAAATGTGATACTGCTTCTGTGAAAAAGGATGGTTTTTTTGAGTCATCATTGAAGGAAGGGATAAATCATAACTTCACAATGGAAACCTAACTGATGTTAATTTCTGAAAATATTTCTGAAAAAAAAAACCAAGTTAATTAACATACCTGTAAGTAATGAACCAGTTCTACATGTAAATATTGTAATCTAAATTATTATCAGCATTTTTTGCAAAGATTCTTATTCTAATAGAATATTCTTTTATATATCTTGAGTGCATATCACACATTCTTCCATTTTAATCACAAAAATAGAATTTATAAAGGTTAATTTTATAAACTTTACAAAGGGTACTCATAAATAATCAAGTCAATGACAATTTTTTGAAGGAAACAAATTATTTAGCAAGGAATTATTTGTAGGTTGTTTCTTTTTATACTAGTCTCTGGTACCTCTTTATTTCATCAAAACAGTTTGATTTAATATATTTTTTCTAGAACATACTTTAATAAAGAGGAACTTCTTTAGAATCAGCTAGAACATTAAAAAATTAGAACTAATAGAACACAAAACAAAAAATTATTTTAATGTTCTCATTTAGCTTAATGCAGTATTTAAATTAGTATAGTAATGAGATTGTTATTTATTAAAAAATCAAACGAAGCCAAGAGAAAACAATGTTTAGGGAACAAAAGAGCATTAAAAATACTTTGGTTTCAAACTTAGTGTTTTAAATGGGATGAATATAATGGTATGTACTTAGACATAACTTTATTTAATTAAATATAATAATAATAATTATTATTATTTTTTGAGACAGAGTCTTGCTCTGTCACCCAGGCTGGAGTGTAGTGGTGCGATCTCAGCTCACTGCAAGCTCCGCCTTGCGGGTTCACGCCATTCTCCTGCCTCAGCCTCCCGAGTAGCTGGGACTACAGGCGCCCACCACCACGACTGGCTACGTTTTTGTATTTTTTAGTAGAGACGGTGTTCACCGTGTTAGCCAGGGTGGTCTCGATCTCCTGACCTCGTGATCCGCCTGCCTCGGCCTCCCAAAGTGGAATTAAATAATTATTTTAATGTTTGCTACTTAAGTATGTATTGTCGTTTGAGAAAAAAATGATGGTTGTATTTTCATATAAGACTATAAATCTCTTAAGACTTGGATCATACTTTACAACTCATTTTTACTTTCTTCTCTCCTCTGCTCTTCTCCTGAAGGTTGTAAGCATCCAGCTCACCAGTTTGCACATCTTAGGCATTCTTCCAATATTGGGTTTTACATTTAAAAGAACCATCAAATAAACTGGATTTTGTCCTCAGTGAACAAATAGCCTGTGTGAACACTGAGTACCAGGTCAGGTACATGACGGGTGTTCAATCAGTGCTTTCTAAATCCAAAAACTTGCCTTTTTCCTAGTATAGAATTTCCTTGGCCCTAATATTGATCTCATACAAGGGAATAGGAAAAAAATCCGTGATTCATTTTGCATAATTAGTGTATTCTAAAGTTAAGTCGTTGTAGATTTTGTCTAGTTTAGACTCTGGTACTAAAACTAGCAAATGGTTTGAATTCCTATTAGACTTTGGATGGAAAAGTAATAATACTTCACAGTTTTTGCATTAAAATTCTGATTTTTTTTTTTCTCTTTGGTGTATGAAAGCTGAAAATAGAAAACTTTTTCACGAACAAGAGGTTGAAAAGTGCCTTGTAGCCTTTTTGGGTTCGGAAAACGATGGAACTAAAATTGCTGCTTCCCAAGCTATTTCAGCAATGTGTGAGAATTCAGGCAGCAAAGATTTTTTCAATAATCAGGGTAAGCCAACTGGAAACAACTCTTTTGAGCATTTTTAGGTTACCATATTCTAGTGCACATGGGCATTTTAAAAGTTACATTTTTTACCTTTCTCTTTCTGTAGGGATTCCACAGTTAATTCAGTTGCTAAAAAGTGACAATGAAGAGGTACGGGAAGCAGCAGCTCTAGCCCTGGCAAACCTAACCACTTGCAACCCTGCTAATGCAAAGTAAGTTCAGAGATCCTCACCCAACACTGACTTGTGGAACAATTCACAGTTCAAGATGTTCTCATGCTAAATTATTGACTTTCACGATAGTCTGTGAATTGCTTCAGATGATCTATCTTGGGGTTATTCTTCAGAATCCCTTATGAAAATAGAATCATCAGATGGGCCTGTTTTCCACAAATATTACAAAATCTTAACTGTTTCTGAGTTTGTTGGGAAAATGTGCAGGCCATTTGATTTCAGGGACCAGGAGGACTCTTGCAGAAGCTTCTACAAATAAGACTGAATAATGCTGGAAATGTTAAAGACAAGATCGGATGAGCATTTGATAAATCTGGAAAAATGCTTAAAGATCCATCTTAAAAGGGTATAAACATTAGATAATATAGAAACATTTAAAAGGTCAGTGGCTCACACCTGTAATCTCAGCACTTTGGGAGACTGAGCATGGTGGATCATTTGAGGTCGGGAGTTCAAGACTAGCCTGGCCAACATGGTGAAGTCCTGTCTGTACTAAAAATACAAAAAATTAGCTGGGCATGGTGGCAGGCGCCTGTAATCCCAGCTATTGAGGAGGCTGAGGCAGGAGAATCGCTTGAACTCGGGACGTGGAGGTGGCAGTGAGCCGAGATCGTGCCATTGCACTCCAGCCTGGGCCACAGAGCGAGGCTCCACTTCAAACAAACAAACAAACGAACAAATAAACAAACCAAAGCATATTATGAGCAAATACTGTGAAGAAAAGTTAAGGAATAGGAATGCCTTCTGTATCCCAAGCACTCTGGTATGTAATTTATACTCATTTTTAATATTATCAGAATAATCTGCCAGCAGTTGAGGAAACAGACTTTTCAAGCTTACTTAATTTTCCTGGGTATGCATTTTTATCGAAATAGCTGAGCTGGAAATCAATGCAGGTCTGTCAGACTCCAAAGTCTGTTCTTTCCTCTATAGGAGATAAAGACCACCTTATAAAACAGTAAGAATTTCTTGAAGACAACTTCCATAAATAAAATAATTATTTGCCTTCCCTCCAACTCATTTGGTATGTTAGTTAGCTTTCATTTATTATTGCTTTGTGATATCGTGGCTAAAATTATCCTTTTCTAACTTGAAATAAATCTCCCTCGGCCTCCATCACATACTTAATAGTTCTTAGCCTTTCTTTCCCTTTCTGTTCTCCCACACAAATATTTTATAAGATCCTAATGGAATGACTGCAAATCTAACGGCCTGATAAAAACATCACAGAAATGCATAAGTGTCAAAACAAAACTGTGTTCCTTTAATAGCTACAATCTTTGACATAGTAATTTCCTAAATTAAGGGTCATCATTATCTCTATGAAAGCACATACACTTCTGGAATATTGAGTCCTTGTAAGTAGCAATTTGAAAATAGCATATTCAGTGATTTTTCCGGTATGGTTGCGCGGTGCAAAAAAATCTTATCAGAGACACTAAACTATTTCTCTCTCCAGTCCATTTAGATTTGTATGCGATCTAGAATACTTTAACAGGCCTCCAGAGCATATAGGTGTCTTGATTTGATGTGAGTTTGCCTGGCTTATATTTTTTGTTTTATTTTACATAAAGTCATAGAAAATTAGGATAGTAAGTAGTTCTAAAAGGGGCTGCCTTCAGATTTGCTCTCTCAGTTTAATTATCTATTTTACAGATTTTTGTCATCTGACTCATAGTTCCATTTTGTTACCATAGAAAGGTCAGTCAGGACTAAATGATGCCTGACTTCTCTAGTACAGTCAACTTTATTTACATAATTTAACTTTATTCTTTGTAAATTTTTAATTGCAGTTATTTCTTTAACCTATTATATACTGTCCATTCTGTTTTTTTTTTTTTTTAATTTTGTGTTTTGTAAGGGAAATGGGACATGAATGAAAGTGGCTTTCTGAATGTTCCTTGAGGTCTGTATAATTTTTACTTGGGATTTTCTGAGCTAAAAAAATATTGAAGATGAATACTCTTGAAGAGGATGTGGAATCAAATTTGACAGATTTATGCCAAATGCTGAAGACTGAAGTTGCAAAAGATTCTAGAGCCAATCAAAAGGAATGAACACGAATAAGCCACATAGTCCTTCTAGAAGCCTCCTGGAGTTTAATTAGTAATGCCAAATATAACGGAAGTGACAACAAATGTGATTGGTTATTTTTAATAAAATAATTTTCTACTCAGATCGTCTTTTAAAAATTGTTAGCTTAAACTCAGCATTGGTGAGTATTTCTGGCATCACTTTTAGTAGCTGTCCATTCAATCATCTCTGCAGGAAGCATCGTGGCTTTGCTGCTGGGGTGGTTGGAATCAAGATTTTCTAATTATTTTTCTGTCACACATAAGTAGTATAGGAGGCAAGAACCCAGAGTTAACTTCCTCCAGGTGCACTTGGTAGCTCTTTGAATATTTGATCATTGCTATCCTAATTTTTAAAAATGCACGTAAGCATTGCAAATACCAATTTTGTGTATGTTAAAATGTAACCCTTCTCCTACAGCCCTTCTCCTACACGCATATCTTAATGTGCCTAAAATGAATTTTTAAACTCTAATTCTTAGACTCAGGGCATCTTCTGGAATTGGAGGCTCATTTCATGCATTGAGTAATCGCTGGTGTTGTCATGGTAACATATAATGTTGGTGCAATTTCCTTTATGTAATAGATTTTTGCTTGGAAAATTGTGGGTAGATCAAAATTTTCTAAATTAAATAATCAACCCAGGGAAGGAGAAATGTACTTTGTGGCAACCCTTTTTGTAAAAATAACAAATGCCTTTTTTTTATTAAAATCTTTTTATAATCCAAAAATTGACTTTTATAATCTTTATGTAAATTAATTTATAGTCTAATGTATCTGATTTCAGATTTTCACACATCTTGCTTTCTCATAACAAGAAAAATACACTCAAATGTAATAAGATAGTATGATGATGAGCAATTTTAGTAGCAATCATAAATAAATAATCAGACCATTCATAGCCCTATGTAGAAGATTTTCAACTTTATTAAAGTAATCTGATCATCACCTTAATTCATGCCAAAAGATCTTACCTATTTGGTATTCTTTATGAATGAGGTTTCCTAGATACTCAAGTTTAGTGGGTTTTTAAAAATTTACTTTTTTAATCCAAAAAAACTTTTTAAAATTTGTGATAAGTTTGAATTTAAATCTTCTAAAATCCTTCCTTCTCAACCTTCTTCTTTTTTTTTTTTTTTTTTCCAGATAGGATCTCACTCTATTGCTCAGGCTGAAGTGCAATGGTGCAATCGTAGCTCATTGCAGCCTAAATCTCCTGGGCTCTAGCGATCCTCCTGCCTCAGCCTTGCAAGTAGCTGAGATTACAGGCATGCACCATCCCACCCAGTTAATTTTTCTTTTCTTTCTTTTTTTTTTTTTTTTTAGAGATGGGGTCTTACCATGTTGCCCACGCTGGTCTCTCAAACTCCTGAGCTCAAGCAATCCTCCTACCTTGGCCTTCCAAAGTGCTGGGATTACAGGTTTGAGCCTCTGCACTGAGCTCCCTCTCAGCCTTTTGAACTGATTACGCTGTTATTGAACTTTGGTGGGGAAAGTTATGGTTGCCATTTTGACTAAGTGGCTGCCATGTGACCCTTGGCGGCGTTCTCATGGCCCCTCGGGGAAGGGGGTCTGCTTGTCCCACTCACTGGGTATAAATTCGGGGGGACAGCTCCTTTGACCTTCGATGCATTTTGCTGATTCCTTATCAAGCTTCTGAGAGCTGTCAGTTTTTCATTTTCGCTGCTATCAGTGGATCTGACTGGCAGAGCTCTAACTTCCTCCCTGCCAGAGTTCCTTTCAAATCCTTTCTGTCCATGAAAAGCTTGGATACCAGCTTTATCAAATTTTACATAAAAGCCATACAGGAGGGTCTGATGCCTCTTCTGTAAGTACATCGTTTTTGCTTCTCAGAGGCCATTCCCCACCCCGACAGATAATTCTCATGTTGTGGTTATGTGAAATTTCCAGATATTTGAGTTATGGATATGTGAGATGGTAGTTTAAAAGTTATTAACAAAAGGAATCCTTTTACTTACAAATGGGCTAATGTTGTAGAATAAAACAGACATAAAATATATCCTGGAAGTAAATTCCGCTTTCAGGAGTGTTTTGCCTTAGGTCTTTGTAGTGACACCCTCTTGCCTGGAAAATCTCTTCCCAGGCAGCCTGTGGTTCCCTCCCTCACCCCGTTTACATCTCTGTTACAATGTCACCTTGGTGAAGCAACTTAGCATTACCACACGGCTTAAGATAGCACCCCACACATGCATATTCTCAACACTCCTTCCCTGCTGCCCTTTTCACATACTCTTATCATTTTCTAACATAGCAGGTAACTCACCTAGTACACTTATCATCATTTATTTTCTGTACCACCCACCTCCCTGCACCGTCCGCCCCCACCCCCTCACACACACCAACCACTAGCATCCATGAAGGGAGCAGCCTTCATCTATTTAATTCACTGATGCATCCCAAGCATCTAGAACAGTGTCCATCCCGTAGTAAGTATTTGAAGGAAAATAGGCTTACATCAAAAATAAAACCAAAAAATGACCAGGCAAAGGTGGTTCACATCTGTAATCCCAGCACTTTGGAAAGCCAAGGCGGGTGGATCACTTGAGGTCAGGGGTGCAAGACCAGCCTGGCCAACATAGTGAAACCCCGTCTCTACTAAAAATACAAAAATTAGCCGGGTGTGGTGGTGCATACCTGGAATCCCAGCTACTTGGGAGGCTGAGGCATGAGAGTCCCTTGAACACTGTAGGCAGAGGTTGCAGTGAGCCAAGGTCATGCCACTTCACTCTAGCCCGGGTGACAGAGTGAGACTCCATCTTTAAAAACGAAACAAAACAAAACAAAAAACAAACAAACAAAAAAACGAAAACAAAACCCCCAACAGTAAAAGGACAGTGAGGAAAACAAAGTGTATTTGACAAAGTCTGTTGTCAAACAATCAATAATGGCCATTACTTAAAACAGAAAGCAATCATCAGGGTTGTTTTCTTTGTTTTTATATAACTTGGAAAACAGAAGCAACAATGGAGGCTTCCCTGTAAGAGCCTTCTATTGATACTTCTAATTCTTTATTATCTACAGAATAAAGATTACTTAAAGTGGGTAAAAATATGAAAAGGCAATGAATAAGAATAAAAATAACTGTGCCTTTTATAAAGGCATAGTAAAAGGAGACAAGAACAGCCAGATTCACTTATTAGCAGTGAAAGGAGAAAGCAAAGTAAAACTATTTTTAAGTGAATAAATAAAAGGTGAGAAGGCTAAAACAATGCCTGTAGAAAGGAACAGATAAAAATGGAAACCGAGAAGCAATAGTGAATTTTATAGAAAAATGTAACCCATTTAGTTGGTTTGGACACATAGCCTTTCTTGGTATACTGCTAATCTCTTTGATAGTTATCAATTTGTAATGCCTTTTGGAAATGGGAAAACTGTTTATTTTTGACATAGGAAATATTATTTTCAGCTAAATTTCATGTTATATTTATCCTATATGCTTCTATCTAATTAATCATATCAAAGTTCCAGATTATTTATGCAAGTACTGAGAGAATTATTCTCCGAGGAGCAGACCCTACATATTAAAAGAATGTTTTAAACTATTAATTTATAACATCACTGCCATCTGTTGGATCTGATCAGAATTAGAGTTTAAGTTATTCCAAGAAGAAAAAGGGTTCAGTGTTTTTCACTTCCCTTTGGCAATGCTAACTAAATTTGGCCACTGGTAAACCATGAAAAAATTAGAATAAATGTTCAGAACTAATAAAGATTAGTATAAATGTTGGCTAGATAGTTTTCAAAAGATGCAATTATCTTAGGAAATAAAATGCAATTAACAAAATAAAAATATAAACAGTAATAACTACAATTATTTTAATACCTACAGAAAAGTGAGAACTGACGTTTTGTTACAGTAAATGCATGATCATAAGCCCCTTGCTTACATATAGATCACATTAACCCTGATTCTTCATAATTATTCCATGCTATCCCCACGAAGAACTGAGTTATTTCCCTAAATCTTAGAGACCCTTTTCTTTCCATTTCTTTGCTTTTTATTTTTTAATTTTTGTACTCCTTTTGACTTTCCATGACAGCAGTGACCCAAGAAGGTTCTAAATGTTAGCACATAGATGGTGACTAAAAAAATTAATTGATTGATTACTGGCCCATTGCCAGCTTCTACAATACCAGAGACACAAAGCTCTTCCCCAGAAACTGTCTTGCTATTGTTTTCCCTATGGTCATGACTGCACAAGGGAATATGAAATTGTAAGCAGTACACTCCAAAGGGACTCCACAAACAGATAGAATGCCCCCAAATTATATGGATGTGCATTTGAGCGCTTTGGAAACCTTAGAATGTCCTCGTTATATATGGATGACTTGTCATTTTGTATTCTCAGTATTAAACATTCTCTTCGCTAACATAGAAATAAAGCATTGACTAATTTTAATACTTATTAGAATTGTTCATGGAGTATCATGCCCAAGAATGCCATGCAATTCATAGAGAAAACTTTAGAACATATGCCACATACAGAACTTCACACAGTGTTTCAAGAAAAGTCAATACTTCATCTAGTGCTTCAAGAAAAATCAGTGCTGCATTTACTCACAGTGACCAAAGTCCTTATCAGTCAATTCAGTATTGTCAGGGAGGGGCATGATCTGAAGTGATTTCCTGGAATGTTAAATTTCTCCAGCAGAAATAGAAAGCACTTTTCAAACCTTTTGAAAAATCTCTCTCCCATTCAGTAAAGTTGGCGGGAAGGTAATGTATTTGTGTATTTATTGTTACCATTTCTTTTATTCTATTGATTTTAGGCTAATGGTTATTCCTTAGAATTGCCTATATTTCATGGTGGAATGAAGGCTGAGTGCAGGGAATGACGATGGCCATTTTGAAGGGGGGAAAATCTCTTAAAATTAGCAAAATACAAACCACAAGTTTCACTTTTCCTTCTCCATCCCTGTACAGGAAGAGATGAAATAGCTAGACATGTGTCCCATCACCCTTTGAAAAACAAATATTAACACCCTATTCTTAGAGCACACGTCTTGGCCAGTTACACAGACCCACTTACATAAGTAGTCCTGTCATTTAGAATACTTTTTGCTAAAGAAGCATTGGCCATAGAGATAATCCACAGTGATTTACAAAATTAAAACGTAGTCCCATGAAAAATGCAAGTTCATGTTGTAGACTTGATGTACAGGCTGCATTTAACGTTGCTGAGGTTGTACAGCTATTGTCTTTGTTGCATAGGGATTTTCGTTTTCGGAGAGTTCCATTTTCCCTTCCAACAACGCAAGGAACTGCGTCTTCATACTGACCCCTAGTGGCCATTTAGGAGGATGTTGGGGGAGGGGCAAAAAAGGTAATGGAAGGACTGCTCTGTAGTTTAATGAAACGTACGTTAATTTAATTTGAAACACTCTCCAGTGTACCTGAGATAATATTTTCAAAACATTTTTAAAAGATTCAGATCTGAAAATCATTTCAACATGGTGCTTTTAGAGATAATATTCCACTGCTAAACGTGTGTTTAACAGATGCTTGTGTTTGACTTTGTCCCCTATTAAGGTGTAGTCATTTACAAATGTTTT
This sequence comes from Theropithecus gelada, assembly GCF_003255815.1. Lineage (NCBI taxonomy): Eukaryota > Metazoa > Chordata > Mammalia > Primates > Cercopithecidae > Theropithecus > Theropithecus gelada. Next base: position 26,857,353 of record NC_037677.1, on the reverse strand, counting down.
GACGCATTCGTTGTATCGGTAGCCGGACATCTTCTGTGCTATATAACCAGATAGGATAAATGTAATACTCTTGGACAACATAACGTAAGAAATCTCATTGCTATTATGGTTACTCTAGAGTTGATTTTTTGCTCTTGACTTTGTATAATACATTTTGTTTTACATTCTTATTTATATCACTTTGTTGCAAAATTCTAGATCATTTGAACTAGAATACTCACAATATGAGTATCTTGCAAGATAACATAGCTAATTTCATACCTTTTTAGGAGGTTTTGTTTTGTATTAAGGATGACCTCTGGAAGAACGTATTTAGCATGTTACCTTAAAAATCCTCTGGAATTAATAGATAAAATAAATGGGAGAAGTCCTCATGGTAAACCTGAGAATTATTCTTGCATTATTTCCGTCCAAGTTTACTGAGTGGATGCTTTTCATTTCTGCCCCTTAGAGCCTAGATTCCTCCCTGTCTGATGGAATCTTTTTTTTTTTTTTTTTTTTTTTTTTGAGACGGAGTGTCACTCTGTCGCCCAGGCTGGAATGCAGTGGTGCGATCTCTGCTCACTGCAAGCTCCGCATCCTGGGTTCATGCCATTCTCCTGCCTCAGCCTCCGGAGTAGCTGGGACGATGGAATCTTATTCTAAACATTGGTTATACTGGATTGGAAAATTCATACTGAATTTGGAAAACACAGAATGAAAAGCTGAATTTTGCAATAGAACAAGTGGATTCCCCATCCCCATTTCATGTCAGTGGATGCCCACCTGACCTTAACCAACAGTTTGAATTTGATTAGCTACTGATTTTGTGAGGCCAAATGAATCCCATAAAATGTTCAATTAGAAAATTATCCATGCTACTTTTATTACCTACAGCGCAGAGACTGATATTTGCATAACCTCTTTTTAAAGTTGCTAGTACTCTCTTTCAGATTTCATTTCGAACATTACTGATTTTCAGAGGAAATCTTTATATTATGTGATTCCCCCCCTTTCAATTTGAAGCATACTTAAACCTATATAAGTTTATTTTTACCAACCCTTGACTTTTTATGTTAATCATTTCTCTTGATTTTTCTTCACTCTGGAAATGGTCCTTACCGCTCATTGATTACACTTGAGTGGAAAGGCTTGAGTAGGATTCCTGAGGAAACTGCCCCAGCTCCAGCCCTGCAGGTGTAGGAGATTTGGCTGTTTAGCTAAAAATTGTCTGAAAATGAAATTTTCCTGCACACACACACGTTTTGCAATATGATGTTACGTTTACATGATCTGAAACTCTCTACCCCTGTGGCTCACTGAATGTTAAGAGGAGGAGGATGATGATGTTGAAAGCTGGTAGTTATGGGCCACGTATTGAGCTAAGTCCTTGAGTGGAATATATCATTAAATCCCAGAGCGGTCCTATGGGGGAAGGAATATTATCGTCACGCCCATTTTGCAGATGAGGAAACCAAGGCCCGGTGCTTACTCACAGTTCACAGAGATGGTCTGTTCTGTAGATCCCCAGGGAGCTGGTAGGAACTGAACCTCTTACTCTCCACCCTGGCAACTTTTATCTCATTCTTTCCTCATCAATGCCTCCAGCACCCTTAACTTCTCCACATTTTCCCCACCAGAAATTTCCCTTGTGCTGAAATTCATGATCTCTTTGAATTCTTCCAGACTAAATGGCCAGCACTCCTTGTACTCACTCCAGTAGGCACCTTTGGAGTCGTCTTTCATCCCTTCCTTTCCCTTTCTCTTTGCTTCTGACCCTCCCTCCAACTTTTTTCCCCCTGGGTTCCTTTCCCCAGTCTCCCCTCTCCTCCTCTCTGCTTCCTCTGCCTCCTCTTCTTTCTTATTTTCCATTCCCTAAGGAATAATGTCCTAAAGCAAGGAAATTCTGTTGGTTTTTGTTTTCTTGAAAATACTATATTTTTTAAACCTTAAGAGGTTGGAAAATGTAAAAAGTAATAAATTAAAGATCAGAAAACCATGTGTGTTTTTTTTCCCCGGTCTCTGTTGATTAACTTACTTTTGAGCAAGTTTTAGTCTCTCTGCATCCTGTCTTTTTAAACTATGAAACAAATGATCTACTGTATTTTGTGCATGGAAGCAATCGCCCCCTAACCGTATCGCGGGGAGTCTGGAATCCAGCTTCCACTGGGGGCCAGATGTGATTCATCTTTATAGCTGTTATCATTTCATCCCTAAAGGTAGGGAACTTACCACCTTGAGTGTAGGGTGTTTTGTGTTTTTTTTTTTGGTTTGGTTTGGTTTGGTTTGGTTTTGAGGGTTTTTTTGGTAATGATTCTACCATTATCTAGGTATTCTTTACCTGCTGCGCACTGTGCTAGGCTCTTGGGTACCATAGGAAAGGAACGCATCAGGCCTACATTTGAGTCAGGGAGGCCAGCAGTACATGAGTAATTTTAAAAAGATAATTGCAGAACGATTACAGTATAGGTAAACTTAAAACAGCACAATGTGGAGAGAGGACCATGGCCCCGGGTTAGGAAAGGGGCCTAGAGAATGATACATGGCTTGTCAAGGAAGGGCTCTCTGAAGAAGTGACATCTGAGCTGCTCAGAATAAACCAGTCCTGGCAAGCGCAGGGATTTCTGTTTGTTTGTTTGTTTGCTGTCGCACTAGAGTATTCGGCGTCCTTATTATTTAGTTAAGAATATCAACAACATGGTATCTCTAATTACTTTGGGATTGTATCCCTTGTCATTGACAGATATGTAAACAGGCTGATTTCCAGGCTAAACAGAAACATTTGGTAGCTGCAAAAGTCATTTATTATGAATATCCTAACTCCTTGACCATCATTCCTATTTTATTAGGAGACAAGTCAGCCATGCAAAAGAGAGTTGTTCTTTGCTGATGGCAGATAGTTAATTACGAGTAGGGCATTCTAGCATTTGAAACAGAAGGTAGCATGTATGGAAGTGAAGTATTGTGATTGAACAGATAGGTCAATAAAGGCTCCGTGTCACTTGGGAGGAAATTACATTTGATTTCCCCAGACTTTGATTGACTGCCTCAAAATCGGTAGCAAAAACATGCACGCTCTTTGTGGAAGTGCTGGGGTAGCGCTCGCTATTCTCTGCAGTCATGCTGTTCTCTTTGAGAAAGCATAATGTCACCATGGCTGCAACATCAAAGCGAATTCGGAAGGTCTCAAAATGAAACCTGCTAAGGTGCATCAATATGATGTAATCAATTTGGTTTCACATATTTCCTAGCATTTTTTGGCATTTTTCTTATTTTGCTATAGATGCAAACACATTTTTTCCCCTGTGGCTAGGTTTTACTTTAATTACGTTAATTTTAAAACCTTCATTTTAAGCATTTGCTTACAATTAATTGGTTCTCTCCCTTAATTGTGAAAAACTTCTTAAATAATATTTCTTTAAAAGAAGAACGTTCTCTTGGCTAGTTTCATCAGTCCTGGAGTTCAGCCAGAGTTTGGGGCACATATACTAGCGTCCTGCAGCTGTGGAGCTGTGGTGGGATGATCCTTGTTCTGGACTCAGAAATTGACCAGTTTAGCAAACACACTCCACTTCTTGGATCATTACCTTTGTTGAGAAACCGGCTGGAACAAGAGTCAGGAATTCTGTTTATAGCATTCCAAATCTGACTGTGACAACTGGGAGACCTGTTTATCATAACGTCCAGTGTTCCACCTGCCCAGACTTCCTGCAGCCGGCAAGGCTTAAAAACGCCAGCTCTGAGTCGCTGCTGCGTACACACCGCCCCTGACCACTTGCAGCGTGTCTGCCACCAATATGTCTTCCTTGGTGTGACAAAACTCACGGAGACATATGAAAAGTCATGCTGGTGGGAATGGTTGTAATCACTGTTAACAAACAAGGTTCTTATTGCCAATATCACCATCTGTTCCATCGGGTTCCACATATTACCCTGTATGTGGGCTCTGTTAAACAGATTTCTGTTCTGCCCAAGGTCACCCTTGATTCATGTTACCAGACTTTGCAGATGGGTTGAATGTGAACCTCAAATTGCAGCAAGGATTCAACTCTGAAAGGTACCAAATGGTGTCATCTGGTGCACACTCAAATAAACAGAGTCAACAATGTCTGCAAAGACAAAATAGAGACATCCCTTGATAAAAGAGATGAATATATTCCCAAGAAGTCTAAAGTGCAAATTTTTATTTCTTGAATACCATCTAAAACTTACCTCACTGTATAATTGGAGAAGCATGAGGGCAGGGAGGAAATCGACCAATTTCAAGAGCAGCTGTAAGTGATAAAACTGGAAATCCCAGTGTTGCTGGATCCTATCCCTTCTTGCAAACTTAAAGCTGAGCTAAGCACTTTCCCCCCTTCCTCCTCCTCAATACCGGCAGTGGATTTCTGCTCACTCACCTTGAGTTGATTCGAGTCAATTAAAATATATTGATCTTCTTAGCACCGAAAATATAAATGAGACTCAAATATTACCTCTAAGAGGTATGTACCAGGTACAGACATAGCACAGAGGAGGGAGTGATTAACAAGGAGGGCCATGATGGTCACAGATGACTTTGAAGAGGAAGGGACAGGTAAGCAGAGAGTGAAGAATGAGCTAGTGTTCTCCAGCCACAAGTGCCAGAGGGATAGCGAAGGGTGTTTGGGACAAAGGGGCCACTAGTGCAAAGACACAGACATGAAGTCGCACAATAGTTTTAGTGAGCCATAGACGCTATTTGTGTTTGAATTTTCCCTCAGTGATGTTCTTAGTGTCCTTTCTGTAAGTGTTCTTTTATTGTGGGGCTTGGGCATTTGAATGAAAAATCTGCTGAATTCCATTCATGAGTGCTGCAAAATAACATTTTTAAATTGTTACTTTTTTCTGATGTAAACATTTATGCCAGAACATCATATTTTTAAACAAAAAGAAATGTGTATATTTAGCACACAAATGCTCTGAGCTCACGTTAAAAAGAAATCCAGTTTGGGGATCCAGAAGTGCCTCCTTGAGGAAAAGACATATATGCTGAGTTGTGAAAGAGGGCTGGGCATTGTCCTGGGGCAAGAGGATGTCAGGAAATGGGAACAGCCCTGGGGAGCCCTAATGTGGGAAAGAGCCTGGCCTATTGAAGGCTGCAAGAGAAGCCTAGAGCACGGAGCAACAGGAAGAGGCGGCCTGGGGAGGGGAAGGGCAGAGCGGGGGGCGGGGGGTGCATGGGGCTGGTGTGAGAAGTGGGGGCCGCTTGTGTAAGGCCTCAGAGGCCATGTCAGAAATTTGGGGGTAGGCCAGGCGTGGTGGCTCACTCCTGTAATTCCAGCACTTTGGGAGGCCAAGGTGGCAGGATTGCTTGAGGCCAGGAGTTCAGGACTAGCCTAGGCAACATAGCAAGACTCCATTTCTAGAAAAATAATTTAAAAATATAACAAAAAAGTTGGGAACTTTATCATAAGCAGTGGGAAACCGTGAAAGTTTTAAGTAGGGGAGCAATATGGTTATAATTTTAAAACATCACTTTAGCTGTAAGACGGAGGAAGGACTGGAGGGGGTGAGGAGAGACCTCTTAGGAGATTGTTTATATCAACCCACAGGAGAGGGTGCTGAATTGGATTCTGTGGGAGGATGAGAGAAGGGAGAGATTTGAGAAACATGGAGGAGGAAAATAGTCAGGACTTGCTAATAGATTGACGTCACATGGCATGTCAAGCTTCACCTCTGTTTACATATATCAAATGATATAAACAGATGTTTTTATACATTCCCATATTTGTTTTTTAGTTTGTTTTTTTCCCAATTTACATTTTAAACTCTTACTTGATTAAACTCCAACTGGATGGAGACTAATGATAGTAAATATCAGAAAATATTTTCAAATTATTGTGATGACATATGGCCCTATAATTCTGGATTTTAAAACAAAGCAGTTTGACTTCCATCCCATTCATTTGGATAATGCTATACTATTTGGGAAACCGAAATGTGTTTTAAAAATATGACAGGCTGCAGCTTGTGTACAGGGAAAAATACAACAGAATGTCTGAGGTTTGAAATAAACAGAATTAATTCAATTCTTTTTTGTTTTTTAAACAAACAATTTTGTTTAAAAAGAATTTTGTTCAATTCTTTTTTGTTTTTTAAAGTACAAATTCTGCACTCTACTTCTATATATAAAATTAGTTTTTTTAAGGTAAGAATAATAGTTTAATTTTCCACCATAATAAGTTAATCTCAGTTATTCTTTTTAGACTTAGTGCTGCATATAGCAAATTATGGGCAAATATGTACATATAATGCAGGTTGTGCCAGCTGTGCCTGCAAGATTCATCTTTCTGTGCTGGCATTTATGTTCAATTTAGTAAAAGCTATATTCCACTGTGTACTAGAATCTTTGGTTTTTTAAACAGCTAGGTTTTTATACATTTCCCTTTACTGTCTCCATGAAGAGCAAAGAAAAGAGCAGAAGGTAGAGATATAAATGAACCAAGTCAAAACATGCCTTTGTAGAGGAGAAAAAAAGAAACAAAATCAAAGCAGAAAGGCTGAGTGTTCAGATAAACCTGATGTAAATTCCTGTATCTCCATGATCTAATTTTTCTTAGTTTCTTAGTTTACAAGAGAAGCGAAAAAGATGATGTATGACCCTGCGAACTCCCTTAGTTTTCCAGAAACTCCCTGGTACACACAAAAGACAAAGTCTTTGAGAATTTATTGTATGCATTTACTTAAAATACTTCTGCCTCTATCCTGGATGCCATTGAAGTACCCTGCAGTTGTATGCTTTTTCTTAATTCTCCAGGATGTTTTAAAAAGTGAACATTCTCAAGGAAAACCACCAAGTGACAAAGGAATCATGCATTTTGGCCAAGGCATGTTTACAACGATTAAAAAATACAAGGTATTTGGTTTAGGGGGCTGATTGCATTAAATGCCTGAAAAATAAGTTAAAGGAAAAAAATGATTTTTGAGGAGGTTAAGTATATATTATTAATTAGAAAATATGTATAATTTAACATTTTTGCTGGCAGTTGTAAAAGTATTCAATATTTCCGTTGTAAAAATATGAGATGTTTCTGATAAACTAATATATTAGAACCTCCAACTTTTCCCTCTTTCATAGAACCTAGTGAACACCATGCCAATTAATAATAGGAGAGAAGATGAAAAGTGAAATTATCTTAAGAATGCTTATTTTATACCCTAGGAAAGGAAATTAAATGCTGACCCCTGGGCTATTATAGTGAGTGATGCAGGGCCTTTGGATATTTTTGTAGAGGTAAATTTTGGTTACATGTCATCTAACCAAATTTTAATTTTAAGGGATGTCATCCTAGAGAAAGAATGGGAGATACCAAAGAAGGGTTAAATGTACAAGGACTGGAGAATGAGTAGAAATGAAGCAAGGCTCTGCTTTTGCCTTTGTGGGATGTGGTGTGTTTGATGGACTGGTTTATATAAGCCAAGTTGGGAGGTGGTCCTGCGAGGGTGACACCAACTGAACCCTTCATTCTCCAGAGCTGCTGTCCCTCTTCATTACGTTCCTGCCCAGTCACTGTGGTTCAGTTTCTTTCAGAGCTGGTGCCACAGCCACAGCCTCCTTACACCTATGGCTACCAGTCTTTTTATGGAGATTTCATTTACCTCCTCTCTGATGGACGATTGTCATAACTTCTTTTCTTGAGGTTGTGTGTCCTCCTTCACAATAAGCAAATTGAGGTGACAGTACCAAATTTAATTCATCACAATACAGGGTGATGGGCTGAATCATATAGCTTCAATTGTTTTTTTTTTTAAATTTTGGTTATTCTTATATAATCCCAAATGAAAAAAAGTGTCAAAAACATAAAAGAGATATTCATATTATTGACATCTAAGTATTTTTACTGTCTTGACTTCTATTACTATGATGATTTAAATGGATTTTGAAAACAGAATTTTGGGTCTCCCTTTAAAACCAGGATGCTCTCTTTACCTTATTGCTTAGACCATCTCCTATTTATAGCACTTCCAAACATTAAAGAACATAACTAAATTATCTCCCACTCATTAAAATGCTCTCATTTTTATTTTTACTACCTATGAGCTTTAAACTGATTTAAAAACCAAGACAGCTGGTGTCTGGAGCCCTTTGACCCTGGCTTGATCTTGGAAGCTAAGCAGGGTAGGGACTGGCTAGAACTTGGATGGGAGACTGCCTGGGAAAACCGGGTGCTCAAAAAACAAGGGCTATGCTGTGCTCTTAAAAGAAGATTCAGGTTACCTAATTGTGAAAAAATGTTAGTATATTAATAGTAACTGTAGTCTTTTTATACTAGAGACAGGAAATTTAATAACTGAATATGCCTACATTACTAAAATTATCTATTTATATCCATATCATGACTTTGATCTTTAACGTTTAATTTGTAAAAGCAGTATTCTCATGCAGAATGATGTGCTGGTTCTGTGAACCTTTGCCTACAGTTAACCACCTGATTGGAAGAAGAGGAAGACAGGCCAATGAATTTTAACTTAAATCAGGAGTTCCCATGCTCACTCATTCCTACTTTATAAGGCTTTTGTTTTCTTAATTGGTAGGAATATGTTATCTTCAAGAAAACTTTCTAAGAATTTTATGGCTCATGTGTGGAATCATATAAGAGTTTCTTTAAATAGAATTTCCTGGTCTTATAAGTAAATAAAAATAATAATAATGGTTGTACCATTTTTTTAAGAAGTAGTAGTCATCTATTTCTGAGGTTTCTAAAAAGTAGTAATGTATATTTTTCTATAACCAAAAGTTGTACAAGTAGAAAAAGAATTATTTAAATTCATTCATAGCTCAAAATTTTCCAGACTCCATTTAAATCACTAGCGCTCGATTCTGGGTTCACTGCATGGCAAATTAATTTATTTCTAAAATTGTATTTCTGTACTCATTTGTTTTAGCAGCTCAGTTGCATGCTCCAAAGATAATTTTTTGAATTCAGATGAATCACATTCATTTCTCCTTCATTTACTCAGCGCTGCTGCTGAAGCTGATGGTATTGATCCATTAATAAACGTCCTGTCTAGTAAACGAGATGGAGCCATTGCCAACGCTGCTACAGTATTAATGAACATGGCCATGCAGGAGCCCCTGCGCCTGAACATACAGAATCACGACATCATGCATGCCATCATCAGCCCACTGCGTTCTGCAAACACAGTTGTGCAGAGCAAAGCTGCTCTCGCTGTCGCCACAACTGCGTGTGACGTTGAGGCCCGGACAGAGGTGAGGATTTTAATAACATGTGTTCTCGCATTTTTCTGGTTAGTACCTATTGGTGAATTCATCTGAAACATTTTTAAGTGATTGGACCTACCTATCATTTAAGTCCTTCAACACTGGTAAAACAGTGGAAAACAAATTGGCATTGTCTTGTCTTGTTTGGTGTATTAGCAAAGAAGATGGCCATGCCCGATTCCTCAAAGATCTAGAACTAGATGTACCATATGACCCAGCCATCCCATTACTGGGTATATACCCAAAGGATTATAAATCATGCTGCTATAAAGACACATGCACACGTATGTTTATTGCAGCACTATTCACAATAGCAAAGACTTGGAATCAACCCAAATGTCCATCAGTGACAGACTGGATTAAGAAAATGTGGCACATATACACCATGGAATACTATGCAGCCATAAAAAAGGATGAGTTTGTGGCCTTTGTAGGGACATGGATGCAGCTGGAAACCATCATTCTTAGCAAACTATCACAAGAACAGAAAACCAAACACCGCATGTTCTCACTCATAGGTGGGAACTGAACAATGAGATCACTTGGACTTGGGAAGGGGAACATCACACACCGGGGCCTATCATGAGGAGGGGGGAGGGGAGAGGGATTGCATTGGGAGTTATACCTGATGTAAATGACGAGTTGATGGGTGCTGACGAGTTGATGGGTGCAGCACACCAACATGGGACAAGTATACATATGTAACAAACCTGCACGTTATGCACATGTACCCTAGAACTTAAAGTATAATAATAATAATAATAATAAATAAAAATAAAAATAAAAATAAAAAAAAGAAGGTGGCCATGCCTTGTAAACCCAGCAATTCTGTTTCTAAGTATAAACCTAAGAGAATCTGTTGCCTCTGTGTACCAGCAAGCATTGTTTATAATATCTAAACAACTGAAAACACACCGATTGTCCAGTTGTTAAGAAAATGGATAATGCATTGTGCTGTAGCCATAAAATAGAATCTCATGTCAGGGAAAATGAATGAGCTACAGCCCCACATGTCAACAGAGATGAGTTCACAAGCATTATGCCAAGCAAAAACAAACTGTAGAAAAATACATACTTATGATTCCATTTATGTAACGTTCAAAAGGATGCAAAGCTAAGCACTATGCTGTTTTGGCATGCATACATATAAGTTAAAACTATAAAGAAAATTGAGGGAATGCTGAATCCAAAATTCAAGAAAGTGGTTGCTTCTGTAGGGAGAAAGGGGGGCATGTAATCGGGTAGAACACCCAGGGGTTCAGTGTCATTGAAATGGTCATCTCTTAAGCTGGATAGTAGACAAACAGGTGTGCTTTTTACTAGGACTCTTTAAATTATACATGTGGGTTATATGTACTCTTGTGTTTCTCTTATATTTCTTATTTTTAAAACATACAACTGCATTTATCTGAAAATGTATTATATAAAAATGTCCTTAATAATTATGGTGATCCTATTAAATCTTCAGAAAAACTTTATTTAGGCCAAGTGCGGGGGCTCACGCTTGTTATCCCAGCACTTTTGGAGGCTGAGGAAGGTGGATTGCTTGAGGCCAGGAGTTCGAGGCCAGCCTTGGCAACATAGGGAGATCCACATCTCTACAAAAAGACTCTGCCTCCTAAAAGAATAAAAATACAACTGAACTTAAATCAACAAACATCTTTTTATTTTTCTCAATTTTCTCACATTTTCATGTCACCACGGCACTCATTTGAACAGCCTGGGACTTTGTTCTTCTCTGTCCCATAAAAATAACAAAACCAATGTTTATTGGGCATCTGCTATGTGCCAGTGCTAAGCACCTTACAAGTATTTAAGCCTCATTTGAGATAGGTATGTTTGTAATCCCCATATTACAGATAAGGAAAATGAGGCTTAAAGAAATATGCTCAAAGCAGAGTTGGTAAGAGGTGAGTCAGGGATATGAGAACACATCTGGGTCTAGAGCCCATGCTTCACACTATGCTGTCTGCTCAGACAACTGCCTAATCTTTTTCTTCTGTCTCTTTGATCTCTATTCCATCTCCCTTGTTTGTTCCCATTGACTCACTTCATTTGTGATCACCCACTCAGGTAGTGGTAGACACCAGATATGTATTTACCAACTACTGCGTGCCAGGTGCTCTGCTGGGTATCAGGAGCACACTGACAAACAAGGGTCCTGCTTATACCTCCATGCAGCCTGCAGGGGCACCCACCTAGTTCCTGGAATATGCGGGAGACCCTTTACTTTTTTCCCTCCCCTCCTATTCCCCTTTCTGGCTCCAGGCTGATCTTTCTAACCTGTGACCCTGGTCACAGCATTGCACATCCTCAATGGGAACGTTAAGCTGCTCAGTGCCATCTGCAAGGCCCCTCGTGACCTGCACCTGCCTACCTAAAGGTGTAAGCTCCAATGCTGTCCAGGTGGAACTCTTCACTCCAGAAATGCCACACTGCTTGTAATTGTGTCAGAATGCTCTGCTCTCACAGCTATACCTGCTTGATTTCTCTGCTTTCTCCCTTCCCCCCACCCACCTGATAAATTCCTATTTCTCCTTCAAAATCCAGCTCTACCCTCCTGTCCCCTAGGAGGCCTTTCCTCAGTTTTCAAACTAGGGTGCATCTTTCTCTATGCTCCCATTGCAACTTTTGTCTTCCTTTTTTGAATTTTATGGTTCTGTGTAAACGACTACAAGCTCCTTGAGACTTTAGGGAAGGGAACTGAGATTTTTCATCCCGGTGTTCATGTCATTAATATATACCTGGCACATAATATATGCTGAATGAACAGTTGTTAAATGAATGAGTGAACACATAAATGGAGGAATTAATGAATAAATTAAATATATGCCTAAAAGACATGTGGTGTTAGATTACTAGCTCGTACTATACCTTATCCTTGCTAAGCATGAGGATGCTTCAAGTGAACTTTCTAAGCTGTCCAAGTAATGTGTGATAACACGTAAGCCCCACCAGGGCCCCTGTGTTTGCGATGAGAGTGACTGAAAGTGGAACCGATTCCACGGGGATCTTGCCTTAGGATACTACACATTCAAGCTGGTGGAATAAGAACATTCTTTTTATCCTCCAGGTGCATAGATAATGCAGCATTACATTTTAGACATGAGACAAGAACTCTGCCCAATCTTTTTTTTTCTGATTGGAATAATTTTATACATGAGTGATGTCTTTTAATTACGTAATTAATGGAGTTCTATCCAATTCTTTTCTTTTTCTTCTCCTCTTCAGTCCTTTGAGAAATGAAGAGAAGACACTGTGTATGGATAGCAAAGATGGGTCTTTCCCTGGAGAATTGCTTGAGTGTTGCTTTGGCTGTGGTGCTGACTTAGTGGCCATGCACAGTGACATGAGGGGTCCTGGCTGGCATCGGTTCATCCAGCCTCAACCTGAGGGACTGTGTTAACTTCCTATTGCCACTGTAACAATGACCACCACTTAGTGGCTTAAAGCCATGCAAATCGAATATCATATGGTTGGGGAGGTCAGAAGTCTGAAGCTGTGTCTGATGTCCTTGCCCTTTCAGCTTCCAGGGGCTTCTCACGTTGCTTGGCTTGTGACCCTCCTTGGATCTTCGAAGTGCATCACTGCAACCTCTGCTTCCATCATGTCTCTTTTTTCTGCTTCCAGCACCTTCTGTCCCCCTGTTGTAAAGATCCTTGTGATTACACTGAAACCTCCTGGCTAATCCAGTATAATCTCCCCGTCTCAAGACCCTTAATCATCTCTGCAGAGTCCCTTCCAGGGATGAGGACATCTTTGGGGGCCCCTTATTCTGTCTATCACAGAGCCAAATGAACAGTCAGTGTTCAGGAGCAGAGCGAATAAGCATCGGGCATCCCACGTGTGGGCAGTGAGAAGATAGACTCCTGCTGCAGTCCCCGTCCCACGTAAAATCAGGGTGACTTCCCTGGGATACTTTCCTGGGGCCCAAAAACCGGGCTCCTGCGTGTAAGGGTTTGCAATAGATTTTCCCCCACTGAATTTAATAAACCTAAAGATAGACACATTCTAAAGCATTTTTACATAGTTAAAACTTTTTAGCAATCAAATAATGAGATTTTTTCAGAAACACAAATAGTTTACATTCTATACTCTCAATGTGTAACATTTTGGTTTCTGCTTTTAGTTAAGAAATTCTGGTGGGTTGGAGCCCCTGGTAGAGCTGCTACGCTCCAAGAACGATGAAGTGAGGAAGCACGCCAGTTGGGCAGTGATGGTCTGTGCTGGTGACGAGCTGACGGCCAATGAATTATGCAGGCTCGGGTGAGTGGGTGCCATCTCAAGTTTCTGGCTCAGATGAAGAGCAGAAGATGGAGAGGCACACTCTTCAGGCCCAAAGAATTCCAAGCCAAGTCTCCACTGCTCTCTCAGTCCACAGAAGCTCTGCATGTCCCCAGGGCATGCCTTGGCTTGGAAGGCACGCCTTGGCCTGGAGGCAGAGGGGTCCCCATTCATCTCATCTGAACGCTCCCTCACTGCCCTTGAAAAAAACACCTTCAATATTTTTTTCTAACCCCTTTACCTTGATGAATGCTTCTCTTTTACTTTCTTCTGCTACTGCCAAACAAATTATATTTGTCTCCCAACTTTCAAGGCTAAAATTAAATGGGCAAGCTGTGTCTACCACCTCTATTTCTTTCTCACCCATCTCAAACCTTCACCAGAATTCCACATTTCACCACCCTCATCAATCAGTTCTGTTGACCAAAAGCAGATGAATTTATTGCCTTTAACACATCGGCGAATAGGGTTTTAAGTTTCGTTTCGTTTCTTTCTTTCTCTCTCTCTCTCTCTTTCTTTCACCTGCCTGCCTTCCTTCCTTCCTTCCTTCCTTCCTTCCTTCCTTCCTTCCTTCACTTCCTCTTTCTTTCTTTGTTTCTTTCTTTCTTCTTTCTTTTTTCTTTTCTTTCTTTTTTTTCCTTCGTTTTTTTTTTGGCAGAGTCTTGCTCTGTTGCCCAGGCCAAAGTGCAGTGGCGCAATCTCAGCTCACTGCAGCCTCTGCCTCCTGGGTTCACAATTCTGCTGTCTCAGCCTCCTGAGTAGCTGGGATTACTTTTTTGTATTTTTAATAGAGATGAGGTTTTGCCATGTTGGCCAGGCTGGTCTCGAACTCATGACCTCAAGTGATCAGCCCACCTCAGCCTCCCAAAGTGCTGGGATTACAGGCATGAGCCATCACATCCAGCCCCAGGTTTTAAGTTTCTATAGACAGGTTTCATTTATTAATTTCTAAACATTTGGATTCTTTGCATATATTGTCCAGTTAGATGAAAAAGTTGAGGTCCAATACTAATTTTGCTTTTAGATGAACAAAGAACTTTTTCCCCCAAAAGTGTCCTTTTCACCTGTTTGAACATGAGTTACTACTTGGCATATGTATCCTTAAGAAGGGCAGATTTGTCTTCATAATTCTGTCAGTATTACTTTATCTAAGAGGGTGGGGGAGGCTTTAAGCTCCATCTCCATTCTTCCTTCAGAGTCTGAAGTCAGTATATAAATGGAAACTCAGTATTCGATGGCTTGTATAAAGCAAGTAATGCTTTTTGCTTTTATTGACAGGGCTTTAGATATCCTTGAAGAAGTTAACCTATCAGGAACTCGGAGAAATAAATTCAGTGAGCTGGCTTATAATAAGTTGCTCAACAACAATCTTTCCCTGAAATACAGCCAGACTGGCTACTTGTCATCAAGTAACATAATTAACGATGGATTCTATGATTATGGTCGGGTAAGTGACAGCACTTATTTGCAGTTTAGTATGTACAATAATAATTTGTCTTTAATCCTGATGCCATTACATTGCAATTTCGTAATCGCCTGATGTAATTTATATATTTTTACAGGCGGAAACTTGAAAATCAGCACTTCATTCTTAACTTTATTTGTAAGATTTTGCATTTTTTCGTTCAGTTTTAACTAGAATCTGTTTACTTGTAATTAAATCAGCTTGCCAGTGGCAGTCTCAAGTTTCAGATAAGACACAAAAAAAGAGCTGGGTGGGCATGGTGATGCATACCTGTAGCCCCAGCTATTCAGGGGGCTGAAGCAGGAGGATTACTTGAGACCAAGAGCCCAGGAGTTTGAGGCTACAGTGCACTATGGTTGTGCCTGTGAATAGACATTGCACTCCAGCCCAGGCAGCATAGCAAGACCCTGTCAAAAAAAAAAGTATAAAAGAAGGAGCAGGTGACATGGCTCATGCCTGTAATCCCAGAACTTTGGGAGTCTGAGGTAGGAGAATCACTTGAGGCAGGAGTTCGAGATCAGCCTGGGGAACATAGTGAGACCCTGTCTCTATAAAAAACTTTAAAACATTAGCTGGGTATGGTGGCATGTATCTGTAGTCTGATCTACTCAGGAGGAGTTAGGAGGATGAGTTGAGCCCAGAGTTCCAGGATGCAGTGAGCTACGATCACACCACTGCCCTCCAACCTGTCTTTTAAAAAAAAAAAAAAAAGTAGCATTCAAAATTTGGGGGTTCTATTATTTCTATTACATGAATGTTGAGAGAAGTGAGAAGCTAGAAATTAAAATATTGAGGACCCTTTTTACATGATTGGTTTAGTCACTATTTTCTACTTCTTCTGGAAACCAAAAGCAATGAGGAGAATGGGGAAAATGTTTAAAACCCACAAATCCCATGTTAAGCAAAACTAGGAATCAGATATGATCTGCAGACTTCAAAAAATGTTAAGGGTTGCCAAAAGCTTCCAAGATCAAGCAGAAGCTGTGCAGGAAGAAAAAGGAAAAGGAAAAAAATATATCACAGAGAGGAACAAGGGAGCTAAAGATGGCAGAGCTCAGACAGCAAGCACCACTAACACTGTATACTTCCTAAGGTCACGGGAAAACTCAGAAGTGCAAAAGCTGTAAGTGTGGTTTGCCAGGCAGGTGCAAGAACTCAGGACACGGGGAGTGAGGCTGACAGCAGAAGCCTTCTTGGACCAATTTGGTTCCAAGAAGCAGAGGAGACAGGGCCATAAGTCACATCACTGAGTCCCGGTTGCAGGAAGCACTCTCTTTGGCGGAGAACTAGAGAAAATTTGAATAATTCAAAACAGCTTGCCTAAAACTTGACTCTTACTCTCCCTTCTGCCTCCCTCAGCTCCTGCCTCCCTCACCTCCTGCCATCACCGCCATACCCTGTAACACACATAAACCACTAAGAAATCGCTCCCAGGAAGCCCGTCTCCTTCAGTGATAATAATTTTAAAAGAATGTTGCAGCATCAGAACAAAGCAGCTTTAAGAAAACCAAGGTGGGGCCGAACGCCATGGCTCACACCTGTAATCCCAGCACTTTGGGAGGCAGAGGTGGGCGGATCATGAGGTCAGGAGATAGAGACCATCCTGGCTAACACGGTGAGACCCCGTCTCTACCAAAAATGCAAAAATTCACTGGCCATGGTGGCGCATGCCTGTAATCCCAACTATTTAAGAGACGGAGGCAGGAGAATCACTTGAACCCTGGAGGCAGAGGTTGTAGTGAGCTGAGATGGCACAATTGCACTCCAGCCTGGGTGACACAGTGAGACTCCATTTCAAAAAAAGGAAAAAAAAAAAGAGAGAGAGAGAGAAATGAGAGGCGCCATAGAGGGAGATGAGAGCGGGCAGAGGCAGGGTGAGGGGCTCTGAAATGCTGGGGATCCCTGAGGTGGTGGGCGGTTGCCATTTTAGAAGTTGTGGTCAGGTGGGTCTCACTGAGACAGTGATCATTTCCAAGCCAAAACTTGCAGGAGGTGAGGGCCTTAGTCCCGGGCAAATCTTGGGCTGGGGAAGTCCTGGGCAAATCTGGGGTTGTTTTCTAGGCAGAGGAAACAACCAGTGCAAGTGCCATGAGGTGAATATATGCTTGGCATGTGCTAGGCACAGCAGGAAGGCTGGTGCAGCTAGAGCTGGGCTAGCAAAGTGGGAGGAGAGCAGACCGGAGACCAGAGAGCTAACGAAGGCCAGGTCAAGTGAGTCCTGGAGAACATTGGAAGGATGTGGCCTTTACTCTGAATGGAACAGGATCCATGGCAGGTCCTGGGCAGAAGAATGACAGAATCGGTCTTATTTTAAAAGGCTCACTCTTGCCTTCTTTCCAAAGAACCATGAAACGTATCTTGGATGAGAAAGGGATTCAACTATAACTTAATTGGACAAAGATCTCAGAAGTCATCTAGTTTAACCTCTTCCTCCAGGCTGGTGAAACTGCCTGCACAGGGCTTTGTCTGGCCTACTTTTAGATACACTCAACACTTTTAGTCATCTTTCCAGTATTCAGTTACTTTTGCAGGCAGTCAGTTCTCCCTTAGGTATATAGATGGATTTGCCAATCCAAATACTTCCAGGGGCCAAGATGATAATGATGGGATGAAACAGCTGAGTGTAAACCAATCGAGATGATAAGGAACTGGATCTGTCCTGCCCAAAGGCAAGAACATCCACAAGCTTCAGGTTCCTATTTCTAATTTTATGTATGTATATTGTACATGTGCGTGTATGTGTGTGTGAAATGAGACTGCGCAAACAGCTGAGAACATATTCTGTCTGTATTCATTTTCAAAAATATGACCCATGCAGATACTACTTTTTGGTCCTTAAATTATCTTACAGATAAATCCCGGCACCAAACTGTTGCCTTTGAAGGAGCTCTGCTTACAAGAACCAAGTGACCGACGGGCTGTACTCTTAATCAACAGTAAATCTGATGTGTGAGTCTTTGCGGGGAGAGGGGAAGCAGGGAAGCACACACTGCTTGTTGTTGTTGTTTCTCCATCAACATGTGAATATGCAAAGACTCCCAGACTCTTTTCTCCTGTATCTAGCACCTCCATGAAAATAAACACCGGCTCATAAACTCATAGCCTGACATGGAATAACCATGAAATAGCCACCACTGCAAATCAATGTGCTCTCTGCTCTCTCTTTGACTCCATACTGCCAGTCAGTTTCAAGTGTGTTCTGAAGTCAAGGCCTCTTACCATGGAGTCATTGAAGAAAGTGTAAATAGCAGCAAACTGAGATGAATCCTGTTTACAGTTCTCCAGGACTATGTGCTGGAGTACAGTTACCACCCAACATTTTTCTTCTGAAATAAGAAGTAAATGGTAGAGATAAAAATTAAAGCTTCCATGGTCTTCTTTAAAATGATCATGGCCGGGCATGGTGGCTCATGCCTATAATCCCAGCACTTTGGGAGGCGGAGGCAGGCAGACCACAAGTTCAGGAGATCAAGGCCAACATGGTGAAACCTTGTCTCTACTAAAAAATACAAAAATTAGTTGGGTGTGGTGGCACACAGCTGTAATCCCAGCTACTCGGGAGGCTGAGGCAGGAGAATTGCTTGAACCCAGGAGGCGGAGGTTGCAGTGAGCCGAGATTGCACTGCCACTGCTCTCTAGGCTGGCAGCAGAGTGAGACTCCGTCTCAAAAAAAAATAAATAAATAAAAGAGAGATCATGTATATCTATATATCCATATAGTATTTATGTGATACATTTTATACAAATAATTTCTGTTCTAGCTTACAAAAGGCTTTATAATAGTCTTTTTGCAGTGGCTCACGCCTATAATCCCAACACGTTGTGAGGTTGATACAGGCAGATCCTTTGAGCTCAGGAGTTTGAGACCAGCTTGGACAACACGATGAAACCCCAGCTATACAAAAAATACAAAAATTAGCCGGGTATGGTGGCACATGCCTGTAGTCCCAGCCACTTGGGGGACTGAGGTGAAAGGATCGCTTGAGCTCCGGAGGTCAAGGCTGCAGTGAGCCATAATCGCACCACTGCACTCCAGCCTGGGCGACAGAGTGAGATCCTGTCTCAAAGAACAAACAAAGAAAAAATAACTTATCCTTTATACTTTAAAAATAGTATGTCACTGTTAAAAGTCAGCTCCAGGCTGGGCTTGGTGGCTCACGCCTGTAATCCCAGCACTTTGGGAGGCCGAGGTGGGTGGATCATGAGGTCAGGAGATTGAGACCATCTTGGCTAACACGGTGAAACCCCATCTCTACTAAAAATACAAAAAATTAGCCGGGCGTGGTGGCGGGTGCCTGTAGTCCCAGCTACTTGGGAGGCTGAGGCAGGAGAATGGCGTGAACCCGGGAGGCAGAGCTTGCAGTGAGCGAGATCGTGCCACTGCACTCCAGCCTGGGCGACAGAGTGAGACTCTGTCTCAAAAAAAAAAAAAAAAAAAAAAGAAAGAAAGAAAGAAAAAAGTCAATCTGTTTTGTGGACTAAAACCATAATCTATTGACAAATAGATTATTTTAATCTATATATAATTTTAAATGTGTAAAATTTTAGTTCTCCACCTTCATCTGTGGAAGATAAATCAGATGTTGGTTATGGACGAAGTATTTCTTCTTTATCTTCCTTAAGAAGATCAAGTAAAGAAAAGACCAAGTAAGAAAATGATGTTTTATCTATATTCAAATAACTTTCCCTTTAATTTGAGTGTGAAAAAATGTTTTAGATTTTAGATTTGGGCAACTTGGTTTTTATTCTTCTTATGGTAATACAGTTGCACAATTGCCTTTTACATTGCTATAGGAAAGATCTCTGGAATGGGAGCCAGGAAATCTGGTTTCACATTCGATTTCGCCCTGTGGACCTGCAGTGATTTGGGCCACATGACTTAGTGTCTGTGTGGGTTTCCTTTCCTTAGCTGTGGATGAAATAACGCCGGGTCCCTAGCTTCATGATGGGGAAAAGAATCAAATTATATAATGAAATAAAAATTGTATAATGAAGTAAAAATGCCTTGTAAGCTCTAAATGCAAATGCAATGTATTATTATTTTCCATATGATTGAAATTGGTTGTGGTTTTTCTTTCAAATGACAAGAAAAAATAGTTATCATTTTAGTGCTGGATTTGGATCTCCCATAGAAGACAAATCGGAGCCAGCTTCTGGACGAAATACTGTTGTCAGCAAAAGCGCCACCAAAGAAAAAGGATGGAGGTAAGAAAGTGTCCTGAGTTCCTCATTACCCAGCCAGACTGGTGGAAGGGAGGGGTGGCTCTTCAGTAGGAAGCTTTCTTCTAACATCACTGTGTTGAACCAGGCAAGACTCATGAGATGCAATTTAAAAGGAACTTGATTTTTGTCTCTTACCATCTCTTTAAAACTTACCTGAAGAGAATTGTCTTCAGGCTCTGGCCAAACACTCGGGTCACTTGGATCACTTGTAGGAACAACAGAGTCCTACAGTCGCTTTAACTAAAACATGACAACAGGGACAGCAGTCTTTAGACAGCCCTTTGACAGCCTAACCCTGGGTAACCAACTTGGTGTGAGGGTTTCTGCTTCCCGCTGCTGCCTTTTGCAGGTGGGGAACCCCACACCCAGGTGTGTGGTCCTGCTCTCTCTCCTCCCGCCCCACTTTTGCTTCCACGGCCTTCCCCGCCTCCCTCACTGTCTCTGACCCTCCATGGGAAAAGGAACGAGGAGGAGAGGCAAATAGGGCAACGCTCTTACTTGGTTGGGACAATTATAATGTCCTTTTAAGGTCTGTGCATTTTTTTTTTTTTTCCTGAGGCGGAGTCTTCCTCTGTCGCCCAGGCTGGAGTGCAGTGGCACCATCTCCTATCTTGGCTCACTGCAACCTCTGCCTCCCGGGTTCAAGCAATTCTCCTGCCTCAGCCTCCTGAGTAGCTAGGATTACAAGTGTGAGCCACCATGCTTAGCTAATTTTTGTATTTTTACTAGAGACGGGGTTTCACCCTGTTGGCCAGGCTGGTCTCGAACTCCTGACCTCGTGATCTGTCTGCCTTGGCCTCCCAAAGTGCTGGGATTACAGGCATGAGTCACCCTGCTTGGCCCTACATGTTTACATATTTTTAAAACAATCTTCTCCTGTGAGAACTTTCCTGGATTCTTTGAAAAACTGTATTGAGTTATGGTAGACTTAAGCCTGTAAGGGCCATGGTGGCATTGGAGGCTGTGGAATGTGGATACCAGACCCCTGCTTTCCAAGGAGGCTGGGCCCCAGGTCTCCCAAGGCATAGGCCGTGGTTTGCCCTCCTCCTTAGACTGCTTTATTTTCTGCTCTGACTTTCTTCTCTGTTGTTACAGTCTCTGCTGCTCAATATTCTCATCAGTGCTTCTCATCTGCTCCTGTGGTTCCAGTCCCATAGCTTCTGCTTGCTCTCTCCTCCCCTTCCCTGTCCTTCTCTTCCTTCCCTTCCCTTCTCCTCCCTTCCCTCCAGCTTCCCTCTCCTTCCCTTCCCTCTGCTTCTTTGTATCCCCTCCCTCCCCTCTCCCTTCCCTTCCCTGTTCTTCTCTTCTCTTCTCTTCCCTTCCCTTCCCTCCCGTCCCTCCCTTCTCTCTTCTTTCCCTCCCTTCCCTTCTCTCTTCTTTCTCCCCTTCCTTCCCATTCCCTGACCTACCTTCTTCTCTCTCCTTCCCTTTCCTATCCTCTCCTTCCTTTCCCTCCCCGCTCTGTCCTTTCTCTCCCCTTTCCTTCGCTTTCCCTTCCCTTTCCTTCCCTTCCCTCCCCTCTTTCTCTTCCCTCTCCTCTCCTCGCTTTTCCTTCCCACCCCTTCCCTTCCCTCCCCTCCCTACTCCTTTCTTTCCCTCCCCTCTCCTTCCCTTCCCTCCTCTCTCCCTTCCTTTCCCTGTTCTTCTCTTCTCTTCCCTTCCCTTCTCTCCCTTCCCTTCTCCCTTCTCTCTCCCCTTACTTCCCATTCCCTGACCTCCCCTCTTCTCTCTCCTTTCCTTTCTTCTCCTCTCCTTCCTTTCCCTACCCACTCCTTCCCTTCCCTCCCCTCCCTTTCCTTCCCTCCCCTCTCTTTCCTTCCCTCCCCTCTCTTTCCTTCCCTCCCCTCTCTTTCCTTCCCTCCCCTCTTTCCCTTCCCTCCCCTCTCTTTCCCTTCCCTCTCCTCTCCTTTCCTTTCCTCCCCTTCTCCTTCCCTTCCCTACCCCCTCCTTCCTTTCCCTCCCCCTCCTTCCCTTTCCTTCCCTTCCCTTCCCTGTTATTCCCTTCCCTCTTCTCGCCTTCCCTTTTCTCCTCTCTCCTTCCCTTCCCTCCTCTCTCCTTCCCTTTCCTTTCCTTTCCATTCCTTGTCCTTCCCTTTTCTTTGTTTTGCTCCGCCCTACCCTTTGGCCTCTCTGAGCTTCTCCCCATTGGACTAAAAGCTTCTCAAGAACAAGGACATGTTCTTATTTGAATAATTTCTTTTCATCCCCTGTATTTAGTGCAGTGCCTGACTGGCACTCATAGGCATTCACATTTATTCAAAAGAACAGAAATCCAAACTTTGGCAGGAAAAGGTTATTTCTGACAAGTTCCACACTTGTAAACGATGCATCTGGAGCAAATAGGTTACCTTCTCTTTATCTCTGTTTCCTCATCCCTAAAACTGAAATAAAAATAGAACTGTTTTCATAGTGCTCTTGTAAGCCTCAAGTAAGTCACTACGTGTGAAATGCTTAGCGCAGTGCCTGGCACATGGTAAACAGTCAACAAATGTCAGCTCCTGTTGCTATTATTATTGTTGTACTAAGCAGTTGCAAGGAGCCAAAACCCACTCCAACTATACAAGGATATAAAGGAATTCAGTGCAGGGATGCAGAGGGTCCTCAATGGGACAGGTGACAACTGCAGGGCCCGCCCATCTCTCTTCCTCTCTCTCTTTCTCCCTCCACCTGCATGGTAACTTACTTGCACTTGCTTCCTTGCTTGCTTTTTTTTTAACGGCCTCACCTCTAACTGTAGCTTGCATGTGGCCTTGGTTTGCTAAGGGACCAAATCTGGCCCCAATTCCAAAACAGCCTTCCAGTTCAAAAGCCTGGCAGCAATCAAGTACAATCTCTCTCTGTCTCTTCGCGCATTTTCAGGAGACTCAATCTCATTTTCACAGGCCATCCGGAACGTTGGCTGCCTGAGACAAGTGTTCCCCTTTAGTCCACCCAGCTATGGCCCTGGGAAAGACTCAGCCTTCTGCTGCCTTGCTAGGGACAGGCCACTTGACTGATGAGCAGCCACAGGACCCTGTTGTACATATAGTGCTTCAATCAAAGTGCACCTTTCCCTCTGGTCCTCACCCAGATGGGTGAGCACATCAGCTCTCATCTTTAGTTCTTCTGCTCTTCTTGGCTTTTTAAAATTGTCTTATTTTTCTTACAGCTCAATCTGGTTCTTAATCCCAAACCTTTTGGGCAATCCTTCTGGGTGGGAACTCACTTTGTGTACTTGCGAATATCAAGCTGCTAATCTTCACACAGCTATAGTTTGCTTTATTGTGATATTTGACACTGACATTTTCCATAACACTGTGAAGCACTCACATCTTGATCTCATTAGATCCATGTCACTTTGTTCTATGGATAAATCCCTTCATTTTTGGCCCTTGGTGTTATCTTTTCATCCTTTGCAATACTGTAAATATCAGTGTTCTCCAAAAGTAGTACTCCTATTCCTACTCTCCATAGTTTTAGCTCCCATTCCAAAGCTGAGACCCTTCTCTTGAGTCCAGACCTGTGTGTCCAGTTGCCTAGTGGAGTCCTCTGCCTTGTCACTCTAAAGGCACCTTAAGTTCAATATGTTCCAACCTGAACTCATTGTTCATCGCTGCTCCCAAGCTCCCTCTCCCTCTCTTCCCTATGCTTGCTCATGTTAACCATATTCCCATACAATCACCCATGCCTAGGAATCATCTTGAAGTCCTTCTCATTTATCCCCAATATGGAATGACCAAGACAGTCCTATCCACTCTATGTCTTAACTCTCCTACATCTATTTCGTCCCTTCATTTTCACTTTTACTTCCCCGGTTCAGGCCTTTTTGTTGTATGTCAATCACAACAACCTCCTTATTGTACTGTAAATCCTCCCACTTTCACATAGCCCTACATAAACCCATCCTCCATGCATGCGCCCCCAGAGGTGCGAGCCCCCACCTTTTTTTGAGACAGAGTCTCACTCTGTCACCAGGGTGAAGTGCAGTGGTGTGATCCCGGCTCACTGCAACTTCTGCCTCCCGGGTTCACGCAATTCTCATGCCTCAGCCTCCTGAGTAGCTGGGATTACAGGTGCGTGCCATCCATCATGCCCAGCTCTTTATTTTTTTTAATTTTTATTAGAGACCATGTTGGCCATGCTGGTCTCAAACTCCTGGCCTCGTGTGATCCGCCCACCTTGGCCTCCCAAAATGCTGGCATTACAGGTGTGAACCACCATGGCCAGCCACTACACACCTTTTTAAATGAAAGTCAGATCATATGACTCTGCCTAAAACAAAGTTCCCTCTCTTCGTATAGCTGAAGCCCAAACTCCAAGCATGGCCTTCCCTGGAATAGCCTTTCTTATTTTGTGGCAAGTTCCTCAAATTTGTAGATTCGTTTCCATTCTTTATTTTCTTTACAGCTTTGTTTTTGTGAAGACTTCTCTGATCACACCAGGGTAAATATTTACTTTGTGCCCATTTTTTGTGAATTTGGGTTTTTAATTATTTATTTAGCTATAGTTTTTTCTCACTTTATCGAGGCTTAATTGGCAAAAGAATTATTATGTACATTTAAACATGATGTTTTGATATCTGTGCACACTGTGAAATGTTTACCACGATTAAGTTAATCAACACTTCCATCACCTCACAGAGTTCCCTTTTGTTTTTTGTAGTTTTGTGGTGAGAACATGGAAGATCTACTCTCTTAGTAAATTTCACGTATACAATACAGTATTATTAGATATAATATAATGTCTCCATGCTGTACACTAGATCTCCAGAACGCAGCCATTAGTCATCCCGTGAAACTGAAACTCCTTTGTGAATGGATTCTATCTCATCCATAGCCTGCACTGATTTGTGTTGATTAATTCTCTTTCTTACTAAACAATGAGCTGTTTGAGATCCGGGACCATGCCTTTTTTTTTAATCTTTATATCCATAGAGCCTAGAATAGTATCAGGCTCATCAGGGGCAGTAAAAAATTATTTATCGATTAAATATTAAAAATTACTTTAATTATTGAATGCTGCTGGTTGAAAGGAACAGATGTTTGACTCCTTTACCATATGCCCAGGGAGAACAAATATAAACAAATGAGAATAATTATTCCTTCTTTGTACTGTCTTCACTCTCCCTCTTTCTCCGCACATTCTGGCAGCTCACTCCCCACTTCAAGATAAACCCTGATACCCTCCTAGGATTTAAGAAGATTGTTGGCATGAGGGCTAACTCAGACTTTGGATTCAGACACAACTGCCTTGGTCTTCTGAACTGTAAATGAAAATGATGATCCCTGCCTCAAAGAGCTGCTGTAAGAGGCGCTATGGTGTCAGGAAAGTGCCTGACCATCGCCTAGCACACTTAGGAGTTCAATGTGTGTCCCTTCTCTCTTCCCTTCTTAGCCTTTGGTCCACTGAGGGGTAGATTAGCCATAGCCCTGTTGTCCTGTTGTCTATCTTTTGGTCAACCCTTCTTGTCTTGTGACTATTAAAATGTTGGACTCCTAAAAATAGAATAAAATATTTTAACTGCATTCATCTGGTAAGCCATTGAAAATATTTTATGTTAAAAAGAGTGAGACAATAGCAAAGACATGGGATCAGCCTAAATGCCCATCAATGATAGACTGGATAAATAAAATGTGGTACATATACACTATGGAATATTGTGCAACCACAAAAAAGAATGAAATCATGTTCTTTACAGGGACATGGATGGAGCTGGAGGCCATTATCCTTAGCAAACTGATACAGGAACAGAAAACCAGATACTGTGTGTTCTCACTTATAAGTGGGAGCTAACTGACGAGAGCACATGGACCCATAGAGGGGAACAACAACACACACTGGGGCCTACTGGAGGGCGGAGGGTGGGAAGAGGGAGAGGATTAGGAAAAATAATGAATGGCTACTAGGCCCAATACCTGAGGGGTGAGATAATCTGTACAAAACAAACAAACAAACAAACAAAAAAAACCATGACGCAAATTTGCCTATGTAACAAACCTGCACATATACCCCTGAACTTAAAATAAAAGTTAAAAAAAATTTTAACAGAAGGTCATAAAGGAAAAAGATAAATACAAAGACTGAGAGATACTGACAAAGAATAATGAGACATCGAGAACCATGGAGTGGCTACATTTTTGAAAGGGAGAGGATAGAAGAGATGGGAAAGAAGTAAGATCAATTACATGTGAAGTGTTCAGAAAGTATGGATTTCTTTTTCCTGATGGATATCATTACCATGCAACATGTAAACTCAAATCTCTGCCTCCTGGGTGACCAGGCATCATATTACTTTTGGTTTCGAAGGCTTTAGTTATACTCCCCTTCGTGGCAAAACACTCATAGGAGATGTGATTAATTCGTTTCCTGGTTATCCACTCTCCTCCTTCCTTAGTCTTCACTGAAACCAACATATCTAACATTTCTTCTAAAGCTTTTCCTTATAGAGGACACTTGAATGTAAACATTTAAAAATAGCATTCACTAGACCTGTTTGTGAAATGTATAAGTTCTATCTACACTATTCTTTCGTATTCAGACCAGTTTTCATGAACGTTCACTTGATTGAACATGAGTTTATTACACATATTTAAAAGTTATTTTTCTGTCTCCTTTTTCATATCTTCTTTCCACGCTGTTCATATCTAGAGCCTTTTAGATATTTACAGCAAATGCTTTAACACCTCTGTTACTCAGACAACCTTGATCTACAGGATAATGATTTCCTAAAACATTTTTGTTTTTAAAATAATTTCCCACTACCCTCTTTTTACTCATAACTTAACCGTTGTTGCTTGCTTCTTCCCCCAAATCTTGACTACTAAAGTCTTTCAGAAACAGATATTATCTCTTAGTCACATGTAAACACCTTCTCACCTTCTTTTCTACAATTCATTCATTCAACAAATACTTATTGAGCACCTTCTATGTGCCTGGAATTGTTCCAGTGCTGGAGATACAGCAGTAAACAAAAACCTTTGCCTTCATAGAACTTACATCCTAGTGAGAAGACAGACAATAAAGAAATACACACACTCACACAATCAGACACTACCCAGAACAAATCCTATCTCTACTTTGAATGATGCCTTGTTCCCATCCTTTTGGAATAGATTGGGTGGAATAGGACACCCGATCTGAATACATTTCTTTCAACATTGAACTCCCGGAGACTTTCATATCTTTATCACTCATTGGAATTTATTGAATGCTGCCTAGTATTGTGATTATTTTCCACATAACAAAATCTTCTTGCTTAAATTGAAACCCCAAGTGGGCTGGGTTCATGACCTGTATTTCTCCCACCAGCCTTGTCCTATAATTATGTATTTAAACAGTCAATGGTATCAAAAAGGAGCAAGGGATTAAACTTTGAAAATGTCAATACGTGATTTAGAGTCAGCCAAATATTCTATATGTTTACCTGCTCTCCTTTTCATCCACCTATGAATGTAGAAAAATAACCTTAGAGCTTTGGATCCCACAGTAAATCCCTGTTTCCTGAGGTAGTTTTGCTAAAGTTTCTGCTGGAGAGGTAAAAGTTCTGCTGTCTTTAACCAAAAACGGATGCTCTGAGAGTTAATTTTACCGGAGTTAATTTTATAATTTCCAAGTGTTTATTTCCATATGCATGAAATGTATTTAAGTACTGAAGCCCTTCTTAATATAACCTGGCAGCCTTCAGGGGAAAGAAGTTCAAAAGAAATGCTTCTATTTATAGCAATAAGAAACTACAGTTCAGGAGTTCCAGGAAATTCTTTTTAATCATTCATAAGATTGCCTTTCCCGAAGGTGTATCCGATATTTTCTCCTTCATGCCAAATGATTCCTTGTTCTTACATCAGGCAGCACGCTCTCTGAGAAACACTCCTGCCTCTGTTTTGTAGGTAACTCTGAATAGTCACTCTATTCAGTGACTGAGTATTGGACTGACTATTGGAACTAAGCTCTCCAATCTTACAATGCCACCTTGCAATTTTAGAAAACAGGTGAACCTATCTGTGCTTCCAGCACTTCTAATTGACCTTCCTAGTATTGGTTTCCAATTTACTAAAATCTTAACTATGTATGTGATGATGTCCAATTTATTATTATTATTTTTTTACAAATAAGGGAGTTAAGATGATCTCTCTAGGAAATATTAACTTTTGCTTAGAGATTTTAACAGAATGTATGGTGGGTGCATTCAATGATATATGATTAACCTCTCTACTTGGCTGCAGCAAATACAATATTTAATTAGAAAGTATAAAACTTTTAGTACTTGTTATAACTAATACAGAGCTTTGTAATTCTCAAATAGCAGTTGACAGGATTATTTTTCTCTTCTTTTCTTCAAAATAAAAAGAAAATTCATCTGGACCTCAGTCAATTCTTCCCTCCCACCTTGTGCTTCAAGTAATACTTAAAGATAAATAATTCCCAACCCCCCCCCCCCAATTTACTGCTAGTGTAACAGATGCTCACTACGCGTGAGTATATAACAAGTGATTGATCAGGCATGGTGGCTCATGCCTGTAAATCCCAACACTTTGGGAGGCCGAGATGGGCGGATCACTTGAGGTCAGGAGTTCGAGATCAGCCTGGCCAACATGCTAAAACCCTGTCTCTACTAAAAATACTAAAATTAGCTGGTTGGGGTGGCGAATGCTGGTAATCCCAGCTACCTGGGAGGCTGAAGCAGGAGAATCTCTTGAGGCTGGGAGACAGAGTTTGCAGTGAACCAAGATTGTACTACTGCATTTCAGCCTGAGCAACAGAGAGAGACTTCGTCTCAAAAAACAAAACAAAACAAAACAAAACAAAACGAAACAGGTGCTTCACCTGCTTGGTCTGGCCTAGCCCCATTTTCTTGATTTCTTGACCCTCTGACACAGATGTTGTTTTAAGTTCCTTGTTCTCAAGAAGCAACAAAATAAAAGCTGCAATCAAAGCTACTGTTTAATCTTAATATTGTCCAATCCTTTTATAATGAACAAGGTGTATAAGAAAATCTGCCCTCAGAAAACACACCAATGTCACGAAGAACAGTGTGGTAGATATTTAGATAAGGCAACAATTCTTTTTAATAATAAACAGAAGCATTTATTTATATATCACTGGTTAATTGACAAAATTCTGCGGGAAAAATAGAAATGAACTAGCAGCAGCGTTGACCGCGAGTCGGGAATTAGAAACAGCATTGTCCTCGTTGGAACTCCACGTACTCAAAGTCCCATCCAGGCCTGTTCTGGAGACTTCTCTCATCACGCAAAAGAGCTAAAGTCCTTGGGCAGGGAAGCAGGTCTGTGGTCCCGGCTGGGGTCCCAACTCACACTGGAGTCACCAAACTGTGGGGAGTCTTGGAAACTTATGCTCTCATTTCATTCCTTTTTAGACCCTCTGCCCAAGGTCATGTTTGGCCATAGATGGTGCCTCTTGATCTGTCTCTGTGTGACTGTGCGTCAGCCGAGAGCCTGTGTACTTTAAAACCAAAAAGGCATTTTTATGTCATCATTTATTAGACTTGCATCTTGGTAATTATTAAGGAAAAACAGCTAAAACCAAAAACTGGAAAAGGGTAGGCTGCGTCCTGGCACAGCTGTGAAGTGAGGAGGCTGTGACTCCCCTGATCCCTGCATCTTCCCCTTCTAGATTTCCCTGAGTTCCTTGCAAAGCTGCTCTAGTGAGTGGCCATGGATATCCTCCCCAAGGCCTCCCAGAGGGCTGTCCAGCCTCACTACCGGTTCTCCCAATGTGGGCTCTCAGCTAGCAGTGGAAAGTAGAGAAAGTAAGCCTTGCTGAGGACCAAATGATAGATAAGCCGTTATTTACCAGCCCAGAAGTATTTTAACAAAACGATGATTGCCTCCTTTGATACTGAAAATGTTCCAGTTTGTGTCAAGCTGTTTAGGGGTGTTTGGTGCAGAGTAAAAAGTGGGGTGCAGGTCATCAGGTCACACCAGCATCCCCTAGGGTGAGATGCAGAAAGTGAATAAAGACAGACATTCCATCTATAGTGTTAGAATATAATTTGTATAAAAGTAAAATCATAACTCTCAT
This sequence comes from Theropithecus gelada, assembly GCF_003255815.1. Lineage (NCBI taxonomy): Eukaryota > Metazoa > Chordata > Mammalia > Primates > Cercopithecidae > Theropithecus > Theropithecus gelada. The sequence goes on along the minus strand of NC_037677.1, from coordinate 26,827,138 downwards.
GTAAATATAAAATGAATACACAGCAAGGTTTATTTTAAAATTGATTTCTGTATACAATTCTATGAATTTTAACGAAAGTGGAGATTTATATAACCATCATCACAACCAGGATACAAAACAGTTCCACCACCCCAGATAATCCTAACCCCTGGTATTCTCTGTTTGTTCTCTGTTACTGTAGCTTTTCTGTTTTGCTTTGTTTTGTTTTTTTAGAGACAGGTTCTCACTTTGTAGAGTTCAGGCTGGAGTGCAGTGGCATGATCTTGGCTCACTGCAACCTCCACTCACTGCAGCTTCAACTCCCTGACTCAAGTGATCCTCCCACCTCAGCCTCCCGAGTAGCTGGGACTACAGGTGTGCACCACCACACCCAGCTAATTTTTGTAAGGTTTCGCCATGTTGCCCAGGCTGGTCTGGAGCTCCTGAGCTCAAGCAGTTCGCCTGCCTCTGCCTCTCAAAGTGCTGGGATGACATGCGCAAGCCATCACCGCACAGCCACGCCTGTTCGTCTTTTTGAGAATGCCACATGAATAGGATCATACAGTGTGTAATCTTTGAGACTGGCCTTTCCACACAGTGTAATGCCTTTGAGATTCTTCTGAATTGTTTTGTGAATCAGTAGTTTATTTCAGAGTATTATTTCATTGTATGGGTATACCACGGTATATGTCCATGCACCTGTTAAAGGACAATTGAGTTGTTTCCAGTTTTTGTTGATTATGAATAGAGCTGTTATAAACATTCATGTGTGTGTGAATGTAAGGGTTTTGTTGTTGTTGTTGTTGTTGTTTTGGTGGAGTCTCACTCTGTTGCGCAGGCTGGAGTGCAGTGGTGCGATCTTCTTGGCTCACTGCAACCTCCACCTCCTGGGTTCAGGCAATTCTCCTGCTTCAGCCTCCCAAATAGCTGGGGTTATGGGCATGTGCCACCACACACAGCCAGTTTTAATTTCTCTAGGGTAAATACCTGGGAGTGGGATTTCTGGGTCATATAGTAACTGTATGTTCTACTTTATAAGTACTAGCAGACTTTTCCAGAGTAGCAAGAGCATTTTGCATTCTCACCGGCAATGTATGAGAACGCCAGGTGCTCCACATCCTTGCTGGCACTTGGGATTGTTAGTATTTATTTATCCATTCTAATATGTAAATAGGGATATCTCATCATGATCTTAATTTGCATTTCCCTAATAGCTAATGATGTTAACTTTTTTTTTCATGTGCTTATTTGCCATCTTTATATCCTCTTTGGTGAACTATCTGTTTGAGTATTTTGTCCATTTTTTAAAATTGGGATTTTGTTTTTGCTTTTTCTCAACAGTTATTTTAGGTTCAGGGGGTACAGGTGCAGGTTTGCTACGTGGGTAAATTGTGTGTTGCTGAGATTTGGCATATGAATGATCCTGTCACCCAGGTGGCGAGCCCAATTCCAATAGGCAGGTTTTCAACCCTTCCCCACCTCTCAGCCTCCCCCACCTAGTAGCCCCCAGTGCCCTGGTGTCTGTTGTTCTCATCTTTATGTCCATGTATACACAATGTTTAGCTCTCACTTATAACTGAGAACATGTGGTATTTGGTTTTCTGTTCCTGCATTAATTCACTTAGGATAATGACCTCCAGCTGTATCTATGCTGCTGAAAAGGACATGATTTTATTCTTTTTTATGGCTGCATTTTATTCTATGGTGTATACATACCACATTGATGGACATCTAGGTTGATGCCATGTATTTGCTATTGTGAATAGTGCTGCAATGAACATAGGAGTACATGTGTCTTTTTAGTACAATGATTTATTTTCCTTTGGGTGTACACCCAGTAATGGGATGGCTGGGTCAAATGGTAGTTCTAAGTTCTTTGAAATCTCCAAACTTGTTTCCACAGTGGCTGAACTAATTTACAATCCCACCAACAGTGAATGAATGCTCTCTTTTCTCCACAACCTTGCCAACATCTGTTGTTTTTTATTTTTTTAGAATTAGTCATTCTAACTGGTGTGAGACGGTATTCTCATTATGGTTTTGATTTGCATTTCTGTAATGATTAATGAATTTGCACGTTTTTTCATATATTTGTTGACCGCATGTATGTCTTCTTTTAAGAAGTGTCTGTTCATGTCCTTTGCCCATTTTTAATGGGGTCATTAATTTTGTGCTTGTTGAATTGTTTAAGTTCTATATATATTCTGGATATTAGACCTTTGTTGGATGCATAGTTTGTGAATACTTTTCCCCATTCTGTAGGTTGCCTGTTTACTCTGTTGATAGTTTCTTTTGCTGTGCCGAAGCTGTTTGTTTTTTTACTGTTCAGTCTTGAGCATTCTTTGTCTTATACATGAGTCTTCTGTTGACCATGTGGCTTGCAAATATTTTCTCCCACTCTGTACCTTGTCTTTTTATTTCTTTAGCAGTATCTTTCTCAAAGCAAAAGTTTTTAATTTTGATGAAGTCAAATTTGTCAAAATTTTCTTTTATAGATTGTGCTTTTGGTGTCATGTCTAAAAACTCCCTGCTTCTTGAAGAATGCCTTGAAAAAATATGTATATTTATATTTATATCTATAGAGTATTTACATATATATATATAGGCTAACCCTAGATCAAGAAGATTTCCTCCTTTGTTTTCTTCAAAATATTGGATGCTTTTAGGTTTTCTATTTAGGGCTAGCATTAATTTTGAGTTAATTTTTACATTAAATGTGAGGCTTATGTTGAAATTTACTTTGCATATGAATATATAATTGTTCCAGGAAGGTTTGGTGAAAAGCGACATTTGTCTCTCTTGAATTATCTTTGTACCTTTGTCAAGAATCACTTGATGACTTCCTGCAGATCAAGTTGACACAGACTAGTTTTTCTTTTCTCCTCCCTGCTAAATAGAACTATTAACCCTGGAAATAATGCAAGAGGCAAACAAAGGAGAACTCCAAAGGAAGCAAGAAGAAGGTGAACTGGCTGGAGACCCTATGACTGGGGGAAAAACACAGCAGCAGGGCATCTTATATTCCCTCATCTAACAGAAGGTCCCCCAGCCTAGCAACAGAAAGCAACTAGTAGTCATTTGACAACACTAGGCAAACTCAGTGTCAATGACAAGGGGGTTGATTGGAGCCCGACTAACGCTAGGAGTCTAAAGTAAGCAAACGTCTCTTCTGACAGCCAGAGACCCCTTCCCTTTTCCCTCTGTCCACTCCTAGACCTACCAAGACCTATCAAGGCAGCTGGGAAGCAGTAGCAAGAGGGACCCAGACACAGCAAGTGTACCTGAGGGCCTGAGACTTGCTTTTCCCACCCAGAGATACTGGAGTGGCCAGAAGGGACCTGCTCAGCCCAGGATGTGGCCAGCCTGGGAAGCTGCTTTGTCCCAATAAGCGTGAGACTCCCTCTCCCACTGAGAAACATTGGGCAGGTGGGTGGAACCTGCAAGAAAGACCTAAGCACAATAAGTACCCTGGCACAGGACACTCCTTTGTCCCCATGGCGTTGAGGCTACCTTCCCTCACCAAGAGACATGGAGTGGGGGATGACAGTAGGGAGACATCTTGCCACAAAGGTCCTCTCCATCTTACACAGGCTGGGGGAAACCAGCCACAACAAGCCCCTGCCTAGGGAAGCCTCTGGGTCCTTGTAGCCCTGAAATACCTATCCTTCACAAAGAGTCCCAGAATGGGGAAATCCCTTGTGTTCCTTCAGATAACACCAGGAGGGACCAGTGGGAGTCCCAGCAGCCTAGTTAAACCAAGCAGAAAAACACATACACTCACTGAAAGTGTCTGAAAATTAAAGTGTCATTGGAATCACTGCCTACAAAAGTAGTCCAGGACGTCCATGCAGAACTCCAGGGAGACTGCTTGCTAAAATAAATAAATAGACCCAGAGTTTCCCAATATAATGGACAACATATCCAGATTATGACCAAAAAAAGATCTATCATATCAGGAACCAAGAAAATCATAATACCAATGAAATGAAAATCAGTTAATGCCAGCATGAAGGTAAATCAGATGTTGGAATGATCTGACCTGGATTTTAAAGCAGTCATCATGAATGTGCTTCAACAATCCATTACAAATTTTCTTGAAATAACTGAAAAAATAGAAAATTTCAGCAACAAAAATAGCAGTTATAAAAAAGGAACCAAATAGAAATTACAGAACTGAAAAATATAATAACAAATAAAAAATCTCACTGGAAGGACACAATAATAAAGTGGAGATGACAGATGATAGAATCAGCTAACTTGAGGACAGAGCAGTAGAATTCACTCAACCTATATAACCAAGAGAAAAATTAACTGGCAAAAAAAAATGAACAACACCTCAGGGACTTATGGGACAATAATAAAAGATCCAACATTCATATCATTGCAGTTCCAGAAGGAGAGGAGAGAGGGTAGGACTGAAAGAGTATTCAAATAGGTAATGATTGAAAACTCCCCACATTTGGTGAAAGATATAAACCTTTTGATTAAAGAAGAGAAGATTCCAAATAGGATAAACCCAAAGAAGTCAACACTAAGTTTATTATAATTAAACTTCCAAAATCAAAAGACAAAAATCTCTTGAAAGCAGCCAAAGAAAACTGTGCATTTCTTGTAGGAAAACCCCAATTCAAGTGACAGTGGCTTTCTTATTTGAAACTATAGAAGCCAGGTGGAAGTGGCATATTTTTCAAGTGCTGAAAGAAAAGAACTGTCAACCACAAGTATCTGGTGAAACTATTCTTCAGCAATGAAGAAGGCAAATAAAGCCCTCCTCAGGTAAATGAAAACTAAACAACTTACAGTTAGCAGGCCTATCCTAACAGATTGGCTAAAGGATGTTCTTCGAACAGAAAGGAAATGATGAAAGAATCCAGAAGGATCAGGAAGAAAGAGGAAATACATATATATATATCTCCATGCAGTAGACGATCCATTTCCTCATGAGTTTTATAAGTCACATTTGATGATTGAAACAAAATGTATAACATCTGATACCCAAGACAATGATATTTTAAAGTAAAGGAAGTAAAGACACCTGAAAGGAGGTGAGGCTTCCATACTTTACTTGAAGCAGTAAAATATGGATACCAGTACACTGTGATAAGCCATATTTGTATATTGTAATATCTACTGTAACCACTAAAAAACCTATACAAAATGCTATGCTCAAAAAACCATAAATAAGTCAAGATGGAATCCTAAAAACAATGTTCAAGTAACACACAAGAAGGCAAGAAAAGAAGAGCAGAGGAATAAAAACCAATCAAAAGACAGATTGGCAGAGTGGATAAGAAGTTATGATCCAGCTATATGCTGTTTAAATAAACTCACTTCAAATTCATTTGACGTAGGTAGGTTGAAAGTAAAAGGATGGACAGGAGTGAGTTTTAAAATATCTTATGAATTAGACTACAGAGCAAAGAAAATTACTAGAGATAAAGAGGGACATTATATTAATGATCAAATGAATTAATCTATGAGGAAGACATAATGATCTAATGTGTGTGAACCAAACAACAAAGCCTCAAAATAAATGAAGCAAAAAAAACCTGATAGCACTAAAAGGAGAATTTGACAAGTTCACAGTTATATTTGGGACTTCAACACTGCCCCCGACCCCTATCAACTGGTAGAACTTCTAAGTGGAAAATTTGCAAGGATACAGAAGATTTGAGCAATAGCAGCAACCAACAAGATCTCATTGACATATGTAGAACACTGCAACAATAGCAGCAGAATACACATTTCATTAAAAGTGCATGTGAAAATTCACAAATATCCTGAGCCATATAAAAAACCTCAGGAAATTTTAAAAACTTGAAATTATACATAATATGTGCAATAATCATGATAGAATCAGACTAGAAATTAATAACAGAAATACAACAGGAAAATCTCTAAACACGAAAATTGAATGATGCACTTCTCAATAATCCATGGGACACAAAAGGACATCTCAAAAAAAAATTAAGAACATAGGACTGAAAGAAAATTAAAGCATATCAAAATTTGTGGGGCCCACTTAAAGGACTGTTGAGAGGAAAATCTATTGTACTAAATGCTTACGTTAGAAACAAAAAGAGGTCTCAAATCAATAATCTCAGCTTCTACCTCAAGAAACTAGAAAAAGGAGAGCAAAACACTCCCAACACAAACAGAAAGAAGGAAGTAATAAAGGTCAGAAATCAATGAAATTTAAAACAGAGAAACAATAGAGAAAATCAATGAAATAAAAATCTGGTTCTTTAGAAAGTTAAATAACATGGATAAACCTCTGCAAAGATGACAATTAAACAAAGAGAGGGGACACAAATTGCCAAAGCCAGGAATGAAAGAAGGAATTATTACTATAACCCCTCAACACACAATAAAGGATTATAAAGAAATGCTACAAGCAACTTAGTTCAGCAACTTAGATATAATGGATGGACCAATTATTTATCAAAAATTACAAACTACCCAAACTCACCAAAGATGAAATAGATAACAGCCCTGCAACTATTAAATAAATTTAATTCATTAAAAATTTTTTCAAAAAAGAAATCTCTCGATCCAGATAGTTTCATTGGCAAATTTCACCAAACATTTAAAGAATTAACATCAATTCTACACATTTTTTTTCAGAAAATAGGAAAATAGAGGACACTTCTCAGCTCACGAGAATCTAATGCCCATCTATTTGCATTAGGTTACTCTAATGCCAATACCAGACAAGGACATTACAAGAAAATTACAGATCAATATTCCTCATGAATGTAGATCCCTAAATCCTGTATGAAATATTAGCAAATCAAATTCAGCAGTATATACAAAGAGTAATTTATCTGAGCAACTTGAGGGCTTTATCCTAGGAATGCAAGCCTGTGTCATGCTTGTCAATCAATGTAATCCATCATATTAGCAGTATAAAGAAGAAAAACCAACTTATATTAACTGACACAGAAAAAGCATTTGGCAAAGTTAAACATCTACTTATGATGTTGATATGATAAAAATAAAAATATAAATATAACTGTTGAAAATAGGAATAAAAGGGAATTGCCTCAACTTGATAAAAGGCATCTACAAACTAATTTACGGATCACATCACACTTAATGGTAAAAGACTGCAAAGATCATGAACAAGACAAAATATCATCTGTTTTTACCCCCCCGTTCAACATTGTATTGGAATTCCTAGACATTGCAATAAGGCAATTTTTAAAAGTCACACAAATTGGAAAGTGTGGGAGAAAAAAAACCTGTCTGTATTTGCAGACAACATGATTGTCTAAATAGAAAATCCTTAAGAAATCCACTTTAAAAAAAAACTCTTGGAACTAATAGATGAGTTCAGTAATATATCAGGATATCATGTCAATACAGTCAACATACAAAAATCAATCACGTTTCTATATGCTAGCAATGAACAATTGAAAGCAAAACATTTTGTAAATATTTTAAATAGCTTTCAGAAATGAAATATGAAATAAAAATGAAAGTGAAACAAAACATGTCCAAGACTTGTATATTGAAACTACAAAAATACTCACAAAACCAATCAAAGAATCACTAAGTGAAGAGACATACCATGCTCAAATATTGGAAAATGCGAAATAGCAAAAATGTCGATTTTTCCCCAGTTGCTCTAAAGATTTGATGCAATTCCATCAAAATTCTAGCAGGATTTTTTGTAGATATAGACAAGCTGATTCTAAAACTTTTATGGAAAGGTAAATAAACTATGATAGCTAAAATAATTTTGAAAAAGGATCATAAAGTTGAAATAATCACTACCTGATGTTAAGACTTACTATAAAGCTACAATAACCAAGATCATGTGGTATTGGTGAAGGGACAGACAGATCAATGAACAGAATACAGCCTAGAAAAAGGTGACAAAAGTAAGGCCAAGGAAGTTTTTAACTGAAATGTTTGTGAGGTAATAACATGCTGTTACAAGAAGTAATATAGAGCAATTCCAGGTACCCTAATTATACAATTGTGAAAACTATAGAACAATATCATAATTAGGATATTGACATTGATACAATCCAATCATTTTATTCAAGTTTATTTTTCTTCTACATGTGTGTATTTAGTTTTATACAATTTTATCACATGTGTAGGTTTATGCCTTTACTAGCACAGTTAAGATAATGAATAGTTTCATCACCACGTGGACCCTCAAGTCGCATTGCCCCAGTAGCATTTGTTAAAAAGGCCATCCTTCTTCCATTGAATTGCTTTTGCACCTTTGTCAAAAATCAGTTGAGCATATTGTTTTGATTTCTATTTCTGGGTCTTCAGTTCTGTTACATGCATCCATATGTCTATCCCTCTACTAGCATCACTCTGTCTGAATTACTGTAGCTATATAGTAAGCCTTACTATCAAGTACAGTGATTCTTCCCACTTTATTTTTGTCAAGATTGATGTAGCTATCCTAAAACCTGTGCCTTTTCATATAAATTCTAGAATAAGGTTGTCTATTATATGTCTAGAAAAAACCGCTGGGATATTGATAGGAATTGCATTAAAACCAGAGATCATTTTGGGGGAGAACTGACATCTTTAATAGTTACATCTTCAAATCCATGAACACAGTATGTCTCATCATTTATCTAAGTCTTCTTTGATTGCTTTCCTTAGCATTTTTAATATTCAGCACACAGATCATGTAGGAATTCAACATGTTTTGCAAAGTTTATCTGTAAGTATTTTATTTGGAGCAATTGTAAATGCTTCAGTTTTTTGGTTTTAATTTTGATTTGCACATGTTCCTTGTTACTTACTATATGAAACACAATTGGTTTTTGTGTGATCTTATATTCTGACCCTTTGATGAACTCATTTATAGTAGTTTTTTTTTTTTTTTTTTTGGATAATTCCTTGGGAGTTTCCACATAGACAGTCATGTCATCTGCTTTGTATTTAGTTTTCAATAGTTTTATTTTGATGTATCTGAGAGTAGACTTCTTTGGGTTTACTTTATTGGCATTCACTGAAATTCCTGACTGTGTAGATTTGTTTTCAACCAAATTGAGGGAGCCATCTCAGCCTTTCCTTCTTAATTCAATGTGTTTTTTCTATACTGTACCCTTTCTCTTCTCTGTCTGGGACTTGATGACACCAATCTTAGACCTTTTTAACTGTGCCACAGGTCCCTGAGTGTCTGTCAATTATTTTTTTCAATCTTTTGTTTTCTATACAGGTATGGTGGCTCAAACATGTAATCCCAGCATTTTGGGAGGCCAAGGCAGGAGTTTCAATTGAGCCCAGAAGTTAGAGACAAGCCTGGGCAACATAGTGAGATCTTGTCTTTAAAAAAAAATAAAAAACAAAATTAGCTGAGCATGGTGGCACACACCTGTACTTCCAGCTACTCAGGAGGCTGAGGTGGGAGGATCACTTGAGCACTGTAAGTTTGAGGCTGTAGTGAGAAGTGGTGGCAGTCAGTGCACCCCCAGCCTGGGCAACAGGTGAAACCCTGTCTCAAACAACAACAACAACAACAATTTTGTTCTCTGTGTTGTTCAGATTGGATGATTTTTATTGTTCTATCTTCAAGTTCATTGGCTAGAGTTCCTCCTTTATCTTCATTATGTTATTAAACTCATTTAGGGAGTTACGTTCGTTTAAACTTTTGATTACATATTTCTCAGTTCCAAAATTATATTTTTATGTCTTCTATTTATTTTTAAGATTTTTAAACTTCTATTCATTTCAAGAGTATTTGACCTTCTTGAAGCATTTTTAAAGTCTGTGTAATCAACATCTGTGTCATCTAGGCAGTGGTGTCTATTGATTGTCTTTTCCTATGAGTTGAGATTTTCTTGGTTCTTCATATAATGAGTAATTTTAGATTATAATAAGTTATAAGTCCTATGGGTCTTATTTATGGGTTGCATTTCCACGCCAAGAATATTCCTTTTGGGTGTATTTTAGCAGTCAATTGACTAAGTTGAGTTCAGGCTTCCAATTCCAACCAGGCTCTTGTGGATTGTCATTCCCATGTCAGTTCAATTTTCAAAGTCTTTGCAGTGCTATTTGGATTGGTTCTGCATGTATGCCAACCAGTATCCACTTTGGGACTTGGATGGCAGTCTATCCCATAGTTCAGTTTTCAGAGTCTATGTATGTGCTGTTGAGGGCCAAGCCATGTATGCACAACTCAGGATAAGCCTAGGAATTTATAAATAATTTTATGGGGTTACTTTTCTGAGCTCCTTCTTTTCCATAATCTTCCTTGCCTTTTCTGATTCTTTGGGGGCTTCCCTTTAGGTCCTCCAGCCAGAAAACTTTATTTACCTTGATCTACTGCACTCTTGCCATGACTGCACCCATAATTACAGCCAAATAGCAGAAGGTCTGAGAGATTATAAGCAATTTTAGGCTCTTACAGGATCCCAGTGCCACCAGTGCCACCAGTGCCACCGCTGTCACAGGATTCCTTATGGGCTTAGAATGCACAAGAATGAAGAAAAATTAGAAAGAACAAAAATTAAAACTGGGGCTTCCTTTATTCTCTCTTTTTCTGTCTCTCTTTTTCTTCTTTCTTTTTCAATCTTCTTGAGCCTTCTCTGTCTGTGCTGATGTTCACTTCCAGTTACTGGGCTAAGTTTAGTTCAGCATGGGGAATTGTGGAATTCAATAGAAGGATAAACTGTAACCTTTGAGAGTATCTTTTCCATTGGACAGAAATTATTTGTATCTCTACATGTAAAAAATATACATGTTAACTAGTAATTCTCTAAGGCCAGAACTTTTAATTAAAATTTCATTTTTATTAAGTGCTAAACTAAGTACATTTCTCTAGATAAACCTTGGATGAGTCTTTGTTCTTGTACATCATGGAGATTACATGCCATTCTTATTTTGTGGGGGTTTTTTTTTTTTTGCTTTATTTCCTTGTTTTGAATAATTTTTCTTGAAAATAGCAATCCATATTATTCCTGCAGAGGGTCTTAACTGAAGTAAAAGATGATGTAGTTGGCTTAGATTCTCTGAAGAGGCAACCTAATTGTTTCCAATTCAATAACTATGTATTACATACCTACTACTATGTGCCAGACACCTTGCTAGGCAATTGTGCAGAAGACCAATATATGATTTTCATAATATATATCAATCACACAATGTTCTCTTGAAAGTTCGTTTGTTCTGCATAATAGAGACTCTGTGAAATTCTCCAACTGTCATTGAAAATGAAAATTTGAAAACTTTATGTGTGTATAAAATACAGTCATTCCTCAGTATCGATGGGGAATTGGTTTCATGAAGCCCTATAGATACCAAAATCCATGCATACTCTAGACCCACAGTCAGCTCTGTGGAACCCACGTATATGAAAAGTCAGCTCTGTGGGTTTTACTTAGCACAAATACTGTATTTTCAGTCACATTTAGTTGTGGAATGCAGAACCCAGGGATAAGAAGGGCCAACAGTATTTACTGAAAAAAATCCACATATGAGTGATCCACACAGTTCAATCTCGTGTTGCTCAAGGGTTCACTGTACCTTATTTCTGTGATGCTCTTCTCAGAAATGCAAGAGCATTTGTTTGTTTGTTTGTTTAGCAGAAGATGTGATCTTGATTGCCCTTGTCTACTTTCAAAGGAAAGGCAGAGGAAAAAAAGAAGAGGAAAAAGTGAAAGAGGAGGAAGAGGTTATGGCGGTACCAAAATTTGTGGGTGAAGGAAGCTCCGACAAAGAATGGTGTCCTCCCTCCGACCCTGATTTCTCTATGTACGTGTATGAGGTTACCAAATCAATACTGCCCATAATCAATATTAAGGAACAGATTGAGGTTCTTGCAAAGTAAGTTGTCTATGTATATATGTGTTTTTAATTTCCGAAAAAAATTTAGTGACATATACGTTTTAGCCATGTTTTAGACAAATATACCATAAATTAAATTGAAGTTTACAGCACTCTGACTCTGACACAGAAACACAATGAATTGGAAAAGTCCTCAATTTCTATTTAGGTCATATGTTCACTAAGAATCAGAGATAGGAGCTGGAAATTGCTTTGAGAAAAATGCCTGTCATTTTCTTCAGCGAACCCATGAAAAACATCTTTCAATATGATCCTGCAGAAGTTATGAATCAAAAGTTTAAAAATTAAATCATCCCTCAGGTGGATGGGGTGTTCATAAATTAAATGAATCCTACTGTGAATTATTTGTAAACTGATAAATTTTCTAATACAAATGCCAATGTCTCTTTTTCTGATCTGTTTCTGATCTTTCATGTTTCATGTTTCTCTAAGTGGGGTGTGAGCATTCTAAACAATGGCTGCTTAGGCAGGCTCAGGGCTCTGTATAAGCCAGTGAAGTTGTCTTCTTTATTAGAGTGTTTAATTACACCAGGTAAAGGCTGGAAATTGACTCGGTAGCTGTAAGGGGTTAGGAATCACCAGAAGTGAGGACAGGCTTCGTGACTGACACCACTCAGTAGGTAAGCTGCTGGCTTGTGCAACAGCTGCGGTCTCCATGGGAGCTTGCATCTCCTCCAAATAGCAGTGAGTTGCTATCATGAAACCTGGATGTGACAACTGCAAGTAACACAGCTGCCAGATCATTGCCTTTTTGTCAGTCAGAACTGGAAGAGAACATTTTTGGCTACTAAAGTGTTCCTGATGTCCTTGAGAAGTGATGGCTCAAGCGGAACTCTGTCTTGGCTTATGTGAACATTTGTCGAATCTCCTCATGCTTTGTTCCTATCAGTAACACTTTTCATCATTCTCAAATAATTGTCTTTTCTTAACCTGAGCCCACACCATCATAAAGAGAGAGGCAGAGATATGTCCCCATGGCTCTGGTTCCTTGGCATTCACTAGAGTACCCCTGGCTTGGTGGAACTGCAGTCAGTTCAACAGCTTTCTCCCCAACTCTTTCTCTCTCTCTCTCTCTTTTTTTTTTTTTTTTCTTTTTTAAAATCATTGTTCTTCTGTGCTTGGTTTTTCATGCAGCAAGAGGAATTTCTTTAAAATTCACAATTTGGGCCAGGCACACTAGCTCATGCTTGTAATCCCAGTGCTTTGGGAGGCTGAGATGGGAGGATTTATTGAAGCCAGGAGTTTGAGACCAGCCTGGGCAACATAGTGAGACTCTCATCTCTCTTTATAAATACAAATTAAAATAAAAATTGCAATTCTGCCCTTACTCCAAGAATGTAGTGGTCTTCATAGACAAAGGGTATTGCAGGTGTGTTTACTGACTTCTTCAGTGAGAGCCTAATATTAGGAGAAATACACAAGCAAAGTATACCACATTTATCCTGCCTTGCCCGCAGAGCTGTGACTTTATTTTTCTTTTTGCCTCGTCCTCTTCTTCCTTGCTCCACTGACTTCAGTGTTAAGTCATACCATGTCTTTCTCTAAATTAAAATAAATTTTAAAAGAAAACATAAAAATATAAAACTTGAAAACGTTCATAAATCTAATGGGAAAATTTTCTGAGTGTTTGTCTTTTCTCTGAGTTTAAATTCCTTGAAAGAAGAACGATATGTTAGTTCAACTCCTTCTTTGGATTTCAGATTAAAACATTTAAAAATACTTTTCAAGAGTAAGATAAAATTTTAAAACTGCATTGATATTTAGTGTTATATTGATTTTATCTTTTTATAAGTATTAGAAAAAATTAACACTCATTTTCTCCTTCAAATTGAATGAAATTGCTAGAATTGCAGTTTATATATGATGGTTTGCATACAGTAAGCATGCTAACCTACTTATGGTAAGTACTTTCTCAAAAATAAAGCACGATGAAAATCACCGCAAATGTCATTTTTATATGTATATTTACATGTAACTATACTCAAAGCATCCTGAGTTATTGAAATTGACTGATTTGATCTCAATGTAATTGACACAGGTATGTGGCAGAAAAAATGGGTGGTGGGATTACAAAAGAGAAAATGCCTGATTTCAGCTGGGAACTTCACATAAGTGAACTAAAATTTCAACTTAAATCCAATGTCATACCGATTGGACATGTCAAAAAAGGAATCTTCTACCATCGAGCTTTGCTTTTCAAGGTGTGTAAGGTATTTTGCCTCATTTGCCGTTAAGTAAAAATGCTTTGTCTTTATCATATTGGAGTAGGCCAGTTGCTAACATTTAACTGAATATTATTAATTCTACCATTTAGATTTATTTATATCTGGCATATATGTGTATATATACATATATACAAGCATACACATACATATATACGAATATATACATGCATACACACACATACCTGCCTATATATTCACCAGACTACTAGAAGCATATTTATTCAGTAGTGACCATACACCTACTATGGCGAGGGCCTCTGCTAGGGCCTGAGAGTACAGAGATACTAAAATGACAGTCCCTGCACTCAAGGGGTACCTAAACCAGACTTGCAGCTTCCAAAGTAAAGTCAGGGAAAATTCCAGAGAAAGAACTGATATATAACCCAAGTACGAGAGGCTGCATAGGGTTTCATCAAGTAAAGAAGGAAAACAAGAGTATTCTAAACAGAGAAAACATCTTATGCAAAATAATACAGGTATGAGAGTCAGTGGTCTATTTGAGGAAGGTAGAATAGTTTGCGTGCATCAGGAAAAGAGGAGGGGTGAATGCTAGATCATAATTCATCATGTAAGTTTGGGCATTATTTTATTACCCTAAAATATAACAGTAGCCACTGAAAGTTTTCAAGGGGGTAACATCATTTTGAACCACTATTCAGGCAACAGAATGGGGAATGAATTAGAGCAGGGGCAAGACTAGAAACAGGAAAACCAGTTAGAAGGTGACCGAGCAAGAAGAGTGGTTGATCCATACTAAATCCTGACATGTAGATGTGGAAGAGCCAATGAATTTAGAGGACATAATCGAAAGGAGTTGGTGACTGCCTAGGTGTGGTGTGAGAGAGTCCATGAGAAGAACAAAATGATTTCCGGGCTTTGAGTGGGGCAACTGGTAATGATGGCATTATTCCCTGAAATGGGGACATCAGAGAAGGATCAGGCTGAAGAGATGGGGTGATCTTTTGCTCCATTATATCCAGTGTCTGGCATATAATAGAAGCTGGGAAAATGTGAACTATAGACTAAATGCATAAATTTCCTACCCTTTCCCAAATACTTATAAACATCTTTGCATTCACATGCATCTTACCTCCAGTTCCAAGCTAATTCTATTATCTAAGTGCTAGCCTTTCCTATTCCCTTGGATTGCCTGCTCTATCAATTCTTGCTTCTCTCCTGTCTTAACTCTCTTCTCTCTCTTAGCTATTTTCCCCTTTAAAATCTAAACATGCTTAAGTCTGCAGTATATAAAGAGAAAATATAAAGCTCTTATCATAATAGCTACAATTACTACCTTAAATCCTATTACCATGACTAACGTCATTTTGAACTATATGCCAGGGACTTGTTACCTATAATTGTGAAGCGTTTCAAAAATGCCAAATATAGAAATTACTACCCTTGCTTTAAAGGTGAGCAAACTGATACCTGGAGAAATAATTTTACCCAAGGTCAACCATAGGAGGAGCTGAAATTTGAGCCCATGCCTACCTGAATAAAAGACCTACCACACTGCTTCTACCCATAGATAATTCCCATTCCTGGTCAAAATTCTGAATCATCTTAGCTCCTTGTCACTCTTTGGCACACCTCTCATTTTTGTCCTAACTCACGGTCATCTGGCTTTTGCTCCCACTCTCTCAATAAGGACCTTAGTGATCTCCTTATTGTCTGCCTTGCTTAATAGGTCAAATAATTGGAGAACACCTCCAGGTCTCTCTTAAATATTGGGGTTCCTCAAGGTTCTGACCCAGACACTTTTCTGTTCTCCTTTTATGTACTTCACAGGGTGAGGTTTTCCTTCATATGGCCTTAAATAGTACCTAAATACCTAAAATCTACAGATCATGTCCTTCATCCTTCAAACCTCCCCTGATTCCAGATCTATGTATGTCATTAATATCCAGGCTAGCTCTATATGAGTGTCTCATAGGCACTGAATTTGTCAAGTTGAGCTGCTATAACAAAATACCATAGACTGGAAGATTAAACAGCAGTGACTTATTTCTCATAGTTCTGGAGGCTGAGAAGTCCAAGATCAGAGTGCCAGCAGATTCAGTGTCTAGTGAGGGCTCCCTTCCTGGTTTGCAGACAGCCACCTTCTTGCTGTATCCTCATATGACAGAGAAAGGCTCCCATTGTATCCTCACATGGTGGAGAGCAAGCATGCTCTCCTGTCTCTTATTATACAGACACTAATCCCATCGTGGGGTCTACCCTCATGACCTCATCTAAACCTAATCTCCTTCTAAAGACCCCCACCTCCAAATACCATCACATTAGGGATTAGGGCTTCAACATATGAATTTGGGGGAGTACACAAACATTCAGTTCATAACAGGCATCTTAAGCTCATTATGCCAAACAGAATTACCCTCACATCTCAAATGAGTCATACAATTAATTACCCAGAAATCTCCCACCACTGAAATTCTAAACGCCAATATTCACTGATAAAATATCTTATCCTTCCCCTCCTCCTAAATCCTTCGGCCCTCCTATATATACTCTTTATCTCCTCTATTTTCTTCCAGTTTTTTGGCCTGTTTGGCTTTACTTTCTTCCCTAGGCAGGATAGACAAATAGACCACAGCCCTAGTAATTCACTCACTCACTAATTTCCCCCATTCCCTCTCCTCCCATCCTTCCACCCTCTGCCTTGCCAACCAGGCCTTGTTCTGATTGTCTGTCCTTTTCACTCATACATGCCACCTACAGGCCACTCCTATAGGCCACCCTTTCCCAGCTCCTAGTGGCAGGCTCTTTCCTATTTCCTTCAGCTACTAGGCCCCACATCTGCCCTTTGCCAAGCCCTTCCATCGGCACTGCTCCCCTCTAAGCAGGTGACCTTGTGTCCCACTTCACAAAGAAAACAGGGAGTTTCAGATGGGAATTGCTTCACCTCAGTCAGCAGCAGTTATTACCCTGACATTAAAAACTCAGACTCCAGAGACAGATGCCTTGGCTCTCACTTTTGGTCACCACATACTGTGACCTTGGGAGAATTATGAGACCTCAGTTTTATTCTCTATAAAATGGGGAAAACAATAGCATCTATTCCACCGGGTTGGTTGTTTTGATGATTTACAAGGCTTTGACAGGGAGTGTTACTTTTGGAAACATTTTATAATTATATATTTATTTTTGTCTTTCTACCCCACTGAACTATGAGTGCCATACATTCAGATACTGTTTGTGTTATAGTTGACTCTTTACCAGTAGGTCTGTGTAGAATGTAAGGCTCTAAAAATGATAACCATGTCTTAATCATCATGGTCCACCCAAGACAGAGTGACCTAGTGCAGTCATTGTATTGTAAGTAATCAATAAATTAATATATACATATACAGGGTACTAAAACAACACAATTCCTGCCTTCTGGTGCTATGTAGTATTAACTGAGTATGTAGCCTTGCTGGTGTCGCTGCTGTAAGCACTGGACAGATAATTGACTTCATCTTCCTAACACCTTATGAAGAAAGTACTGTTGCTCCCCTCATTTCTCAGATGAAGCCATAGAAACCCAGAGATGCCAAGTCCCTTGCTGTGGTGCACGGCTAGTCGGTCTCAGGTCTGGGCTACAATCCAGACTCAGGCAGACTGAGCCAGTTCTCCTGTTCGCTATAAAGTGGCTGAGTAGTCTCCAGATTAGAGATGTTTTGTTTTAATAACCTCAAAATCAGGAATCATTAGAAAGCAAATTGAAGAGACAATGTCCAAGGAACCTAAGCGGTCTCTGGTGAGGTGGCAGCAAGGAGCCCTGGGACCAGGCACACACAGTTCTGCCTCTCCTGCCCCATGGCACGCAGAATAGTTTAGCTGGAAAGAGCCCCCACCCCAGGGTGATGCCTCCATTCAGTCCCACTGCATTTCACAGCCAGGGAGAGCCCAGAAGTTTGGAAAGATGGATAGATGCACCAGTGCCAAGAACGTACAGAATAGCTTTTTTCCAACCGCCTTCCTCATCTGATACAATAGTGTTACTACCTGAAAAAGGTCACTTCCCAGCAGGACCTACACAGAGATTTTGCATCTACAGAATCTTGAGTGAATTTATCACATTTGATAAAGGGAATTTATCACATTTGATAAAGGGAATTTGTCACATTTGATTGGCCCCTATACCTGTAGTCCATATCTTTCAGCCTCCTATCTAAACATTTCTTTGCAAGACTTGTGTTTTTCACCTTCAATCAAGGTGGGCAATTACAAATAAGATATTCCCCACCCCTCTCCCACATCACCCTTGGTTGATCTCTTGTTTTCTCCTGCAGGCTCTGGCAGATAGAATTGGCATTGGTTGCTCCCTAGTTCGCGGAGAGTACGGTAGAGCGTGGAATGAAGTCATGCTGCAGAATGAATCTCGGAAGGGAGTGATCGGGGGCCTCCCCACTACTGAGGTGTACGTGGTTGACCTCATGTTCCATCCAGGTGGACTGATGAAGTTGAGAAGTCGAGAGGCTGATCTTTACAGATTGCTTTAAGACACCAGACGAATACAAGAGAGGCTCAAACAAGAAATTCACTGTGTACACTCTCTAAGACGTTCTCCAAATTGATTTTATCTCTTTAAATAAAAACTTTAAATAAAAGCATTAGAAATGTTTTCTCTGCATAGAAATTAGGAAACTTGAAGTCAACTTTGCTGTGCTTCTGATTTCAGCCTTTTGGCAAGAGTTCTGTCTTATTAGGTCATTTTCTGCTCACTGACCCTCACATAAAGCTGATTGTTGTTGAAATTCATCCAGCCCACTGTGTCCTGAGGAGCACCTCTGTCACTTAGGGATCACATGTAGCACTCAGCTGCTGCACCCAGGACAACACTGTGGCCTCATGATTGTCATCCTTTGTGCCCAGAATGCTTCAGGCACGCTCAGTTAAGCAAACTAAGTGACTTTTTAGTATTTGCAGTCACCTTGTCTCAGTTTCATTTAAGATTTTGATAGTTTAGATAGAATAAATACAGATGTTTGAGTATTACAAATTCCTTTCTAAACATTGTTGTTTCTATTTTTAAAAATTCATCATTAAAAACACTTTAATATAGTGAATTAAAAATATTTCTAAAGTACATTTCCATAAAATGTTTTTTGTTTTCATCTTGTCTGTGTTAGCTTGGAAATATAACTTCAGCTAAAAACAATTCTACTGTGCTCTTCCACATTTTAATGCTGGGCCATCAATATATTATTTTCCATTTATATAACTAAAAAGTTTTTATTTTTTGGAAAACTTTGAAGCATAAAGGTAGAGCAATCTTTGCTGAGAAATTGCGTTTTCAGTACTGAGCACAAAATGGGGAGTAAACATACATTTCAAATAAGACAAAAACTACTAATGTGGTGATCTCATGAAGTATGTATTGCTTAGTCATGCTTAAAGTCCAGTGTTGACCTGTATAGTCATTTTCCTAGAAGACGTTTTAAAGTGAATTTGATTTTAGAAATTAAAGCTAAGATTATTTTGTATTAATTTGTAATTTCAAAGAATATAATTCTTTATTTCAGAATAAATTGCTTTATTTCAAATGGTGTGGTAATTATATTTATCATAGAGTTTTATGAAGTTAGAGCATGGATTACAGGATACAAACCTATTTGTAGGTTTTCTCTCTGCACTTTCAAGTCTGTTTTGATCCAGAAAGTATTTAAAGTAGATTACAAAGATCCATGGGATATAAGAAGGAAAAAAAATAAATGAAATACAGGCATAAGTGTAGGAAAGTCCAACAAAGCAGGAATAAGATTTGGATCCAAAGATGAGAATTCACAAAAATGCAATACATTTGTTAGAGATGAATGGGAATTTGACTCTGTACTCACTGGCAGCCAGTTTTGGGGGGAAATGTTATCCATTATGTGATTTACACTAGGATCTGCTAGATAAAAGCACAGACCAGTTTCTCAGGTGGAACAAATATCAGGGGAATTTCTCTTTGGTAGATTCATAGAGATGGCAAAATGTAATATAGAAAATAACATCGTCAAAAACCAACCTCCTAGTAAGTTCTGAAAAGAAGTTTCACAGGCCAAGGCCCTAACATCAAAGTGGAATTAGGCAAACATTCTACGCAGAGCCACCAGGATAGGGACCAGGTATATACCACTTTTTAAAATCTGGTGCATACCAAAGATCAATTTTTTTTTTTTATCTTTGAGACAATTCTGTACAATGTCTCTTTTAACTAGTTTCTAGATAATTACTGAACAGATATAGTTTAAATTTAATTCTCATACAGGTTTCCAAAGTTCATTTCTTCTGTTTTACTCAGTTTAAATGTAGAGCTACAAAATTTAAAAATCAGCCAATTATACAAAGACAATACATTTGCAATGGCAACAAAAGTTATAAAATACATAGAAATAAATTTAACAAGAACTATGCAAGAAAAACTACAGAATTTTAATGAGACTTGAATAAATGGAGATGTCCTTTCTAGGAATAGCATGCTGTCTGATGGGAAGTTCAGTAGTATAAAGATTTCAGTCCCCCATATTAAGATATAAAATTAGTATATTTTCTATTAGAATCCCAACACATTTCTTTTCTGAAATTGACAAACAGCAAAATTTATTTAGAAGAATAATGTATATAAAAACTAAGAATATTTTGAAATAGAAAACTACAGAGGAATTGTCTCGCTTATCAGAACATATATTAAAAAGCAATAAAAAGCAAATTAGTATGGTACAGGCATAAAAATTTTAAAAAATTAAGACTCCAGACACAAATCCATACATAGAGGGAGGATTTAGCATTGTTAAAAGTAGCTTTTTTGCCCAGGGGAAAAATGATAGCCTATTCAGTAACTGGTTTGGGAAAATTATAATCTTCACAAGGGAGATTCTATTTATGCCAGAAAAACTAGAAGTCATAAAAGAACATATATGACAAGTTTGGCTACATAAAACTCTTAAATTCCTGTCAGCAAAACACACTGTAAGCAAAATTATTGACAAGGAGAAAAATGCAGCATATTTAACAAGCAAAATGTTAACATTCTCAATAAGCAAAGATCTTCTAAAAATCAATAAGAAAAAGACAGTACACTTGGAAAACAGACGGAGATGACAACAACTTTTCTATAGGGGTAATAAACAATCCTCAGATCTCGGTGGCTTAGGTCTTTCATCACACTACATATCAAACACAGGTCAATAGAGGGAGCTCGGTTCCACACTGTCATTCAAGGACCCAGGCTGACAGAAGTTCCTCTATTTTGTACCTGCACCATCTGGAATACAAGATCTCCTCAGCTGCTACAGCGAGAGGGAAAAGTGCTAAGAATCTCCTTCAGGAATTATATGCTTTGGCCTGGAATAACGTGTAATTTGGTCAGAACTAGACCCAAAACATACGGGGTAATACCTGAAACTACAGAAATTTGAGTCAGAATCCTGAGTTTCCCTTAAATACACTGGAAACCCTGACAACTGTTGTGGTTGTGACATTTCAAGACAATTTATATAAAGTAACTTGTAGTTGTTCTGTCAGAGTCAAAAGCCAGAGTTTCACTTCTGGAGATAAACATTTCATTAAAATTAATATCTAACTTTTCAAAACAGCTATTAATTAAATGGAAAATGGACAGTTAAATAAAATCTGTTTCACAAGCTTTGACCCTTAAGCAAGCATCATAACTGAGAATTCAAGTTTGTGCTGTGCTTTTCATAAGTACACATCAAATGTGTTTAATACTTTTAATAAGTACACATCAAATGTATTATTTCCTTGCCAAAGAAGCAGGACTTAATCCATGAAAAATACTTTTCCAGAAGCTCAAAATAACATGTAAAATCAAATGGATTATTATTATTTTTTTGAGGCAGGGTCACTCTGTCATGCAGGCTGGAGTGCAGTGGCACAGTCATAACTCACTGCAGCCTCGACCTCCCAGGGCTCAGGTGATCCTCCCACCTCATAAGTAATTATGGTTTTTTGTCATTACTTTTAATGGCAAGTAACTTGTTTCTCAGCAAGGTATCTCTTACAGCATTCCCCTGCCACAGCTGGCAATCTGGAGATGAGGAATGGGGTTTCAAGAGATGGTGCATTTTCCTTAGAACTATCTAGAGAGAGGCCATATTTACATACTCTTTTTTCGTTTGTTTGTTTTTTGAGACGGAGTCTCATTCTGTCGCCCAGGTTGGAGTGCAGTGGCGCCATCTCGGTTCACTGCAACTTCTACCTCCTGGGTTCAAGCTATTCTCCCGCCTCAGCCTCCCGAATAAGTGGGATTACAGGCGCCTGCCACCACACCCAGCTAATTTTTATATTTTTCGTAGAGATGGGGTTTTGCCATGTTGGTCAGGCTGGTTTTGAACTACTGACCTCAGGTGATCTGCCCATCTTGGCCTTCCCTAAAGCGCCAGGATACAGGCATGAGCCACCACGCCCGGCTGCTCTTTGTTTTTAAACTCAACTGAACACGGGGTAGGATGAACTTATTAAAGACTATACAGAAAAATATAACTGTTCTTGGTATATTCTAGGAGCAATACAATAGTGTCAAGTCCCTTATTTAGGGATTAATATTTAAAAGTCCTATTCTTTATTTAAAATTACCTGAGTAGTATTATATAGATCACTAGCAAAAGCTTTGCTTAGGTTTATCATTTTAAAACCATGAATATAATTAGTTTAATAATAAAAGTGGACTTCATTTCCAAGGACAATCATCAAAGTGTCAGGCGGGAATATATTAATATAGTGAATTCAAATAAAGTTCTTGTGGAATTCACACAGTACAAGAGACCTGTAGGATCTACCAATAAATAAACCACAAATCACAATTTAAAAAATAAAAAGCATTGTTGGAAAAGGTAAAGAAATTTTCTTGTGGTGATTTTACTTATAAATTCAATAAGCCTTTATTATTGAGAATTAATATAATAGCAGGAATAAACAATTCAATAAGCCTTTATTATTGAGAAGCAATATAATAGCACCTCTTTAAAATCAGAGCTGAGATTAAGTTCTGTCTCTCACTTTTTCCAGCCGTGTGACCTTGAGAAAATTACTTAACATCTCTCTCCCTCAGTTTAGTCTTCTGGAAAGTAAGGAAAAATAATAGCAAATATTTATATATTGTTTACGATGTGCCAGAGGCTGCTCTTTGTAGTTTCAACTCTTGGAGTAATCCTGTGATGCATAGGCAGGACTACCTACAGTTAACAGGCGAGAAAACCCAGGTACAGAGAGGTTAAGTAATTTACCCAAGATTGTCCAGCTAGTAAGTGACAAAGCTTTCAATTTAAACATAAAAAACATTTAAAAAGTTTTGCTTCAGAGGCCATGCTTCCAACCTACATGTCTCATAAAGCTGTTGTGAGGGTGAAATAAGACCATGCATATAACTGACAGTTGGGGGGTGGCATATGCATTTGTATATGTGAGTGTGTGCGCACGCGCGCGCGCGCGTGTGTGTAGCTCTCTATTCTATGCACACATAATGTTCTGTTCTGTTTGCCTTTAGCATGTTTTAAGGGAATTCCTCATTCTTCATGCATTTGTCTTTCTCTTTAGATCCCTCTATAGGGCCAGAGAGTAAATATTTTAGGTTTTGCAGGCCATTCCATCTCTGCTGCAACCACTCAACTCTGCGATTGCAGCACAAAAGCAGCCATAGATAACACCTAACCAATGAAACTGTATCTATTAAAATAGGTGGGGTCCAGACTGGCTCATGGACCATAGTTGGTCAACCCTTGCTTTAGACGATGAGCACTTTGAGGATAAGGACATGGAAAGGCTTCACTTTACTTAGTATAATCCCTGGGCACCTTAGCTAAGTATTCAGGGGAGACTCCCACCCTGGCATTTGCCTTTGCTGGTTTCTCTGGGCTCTAAGATGGATGTGCTTGATGTTATTCCAATGGATGCCAACACAGATGCCTTTTTCAATAGGAGGAGGACAGATTTGACCAATCTACATAAAAAATACACCCCCTATCTTCTATACTTCTGTCAAGAACTGTGACGGGTCTGAGATTTTATCCTACTTGCAAGCTAACTGCCCATTTTAATGTTGCTGGAATGAGATAAGAGATATCTGGGTAAGAAACAAAGGACTTTATTACTCACAGCACAGCAAGCAGCATTAGCCAGGCTATTTGTGTCAAATCTCCTTGCTCCCAAGTCTCATGGGGAAAACATGGATAGACCCAGAGGGATGCCCACCAATGCAGTGGTTTGTGTTACAGAAGAACTCTGAGCTTAGAGAACCCAAATCCTTTATAATAAGCAGCAAGGGCCAGGCGCAGTGGCTCACACCTGTAATCCCAGCACTTTGGGAGGCTGAGATGGGCAGATCACTTGAGGTTGAAAGTTCGAGATCAGCCTGACCAACATGGAGAAACCCCATCTCTACTAAAAATACCGCGCATGGTGGTGCATGCCTGTAATTCCAGCTACTCAGGAGGCTGAGGCAGGAGAATTGCTTGAACCTGGGAGGTGGAGGTCGCATTGAGCTGAGATGGCGCCATTGCACTCCAGCCTGGGCAACAAGAGCGAAACTCTGTCTCAAAAAAAAGGAAAAAAAAAAAAAAAAGCGTATAATGAGCAGCAAGGGAGACACTATATTATTTGCCAAAGCTATTCATCAACACCTTTGAAAAGATAGTCTGGAACAAAAGTCAATCAGGAAGATGTGCAGAACAAGGGAGACCCATGGAGCATTAGCTCCCAATAGCTTCATCAACTCTCAACAGCCTTTAAGGAATCTCTCATCTGTAAAATAGAGATGACTCATACATAGTTATGTGAACTTACCCTAGACAGTATCCCTGTAATATGTATAAATATAGATATTCAGATGTTTTATACAGATATATAAAAGCTTATTATATGTATATTATTTGTAATTACATTAAGAAGGTCATAATAGATTGGCCTCATAAGTCATTAAGGCCAATTTTCTTTTCTGGCAGCCCCAAAGGAGTTTTTTTGAAAAAGCATGGTGGTTTTCCTCTATCTCATACTACATTGCCCTACTAATCTTTTGTCTACAAGTTCAAGTCCAAATTCAGATCAAGCCTCACTTTCATCCTTAAGCTTCCCCTGATGCCTTATACTTTATTGGTAACCTTCTATCATAGCATCTTTGGCACTCATTTTGCATTTTTTCTTATGCTTACTGCCTGGGGTTGCTGTTTTCTTAAAGCACATGTATGTGATATCGTGGTTAGAAGCATGCAGATCCTTGGAGTCAGAGAGGCTCAGGTTGGAGTGTCCTACTTATGCCATTCTTAGCTGTGGGATCTTTAGCATTTGCTAAAGACATTTTCTTGGTTTCTACATCTCTAAAATGGGGACATAATAACAGTAGCCACTTCATAAGGTTGCTCTCAGGAGTAAATAAGTGCATGTACAGTACTGAACATAGTGTCAAAAATAAAATCAGATCCAGTTAGAATGTTAAGAGTTTATCCTGAATACAAAATAATAGTTCACAAACTAGGAGATCTCAAACAATGTTTCAATTTTACAGCAGTAACAGGGCAGTTCATAGAGCACGAAGGAGGAAGCATTTTGGTCTTTTTCATGATTGGCTGTCATATAGTCTTTATTAAGGCAAACCAAACTGTTTAAGCTGATTTATTGATAGGTTATTGGTTTAATTTCACTGAATCAGGCTGATAAAGACAAAAAGCTTACATTTGTGTTATGTTTATCTTTATGGTGAAAGGTTTGGGAAAATCAGGATGACTTGAGTTTTGGGCAGCTGGGCTTTGGGTATACCTAAACTGTGGTCTCCATTTTTATTTTGCTTTAAGAATTGTAAGCATTTGACAACTATTAGCTATTATGCTTTGATCTCTCCCAATGAGATGGACAGGAATTTTATGTCGGGCATACACCTTATTATCAGAGCTCCTTGCAAAGGGATAACTTGAATAATATTTGTTGACTATCTGAATGCCTTAAACTAACTGATCTTAAAGACTAAAATGGAATTCTAATTCATTTTTATTTTCTTTGGGATATTTTTGAAAGTAGTTGAGTGGTAAAGAAAATCACTCCCATTTCTGATTAGGTACTGATTTCCTTTGGCCTTTCAGTGTAGCAAATATGATGACCACATGGTTACTTTTTTTTTTTTTTCTTGAGACAGGGTCTCACCCTGTTTCCCAGACTGGAATGCACTGGTGCCGTCTTGGCTCACTGCAACCTCCACCTCCCAGGCTCAATCGATTCCCCTGCCTCAGCCTCCCGAGTAGCTAGTATTACAGGCGCACACTACCACCCAGCCAATTTTTGTACTTTTAGTAGAGATGGGGTTTCACCATATTGCCAGGCTGGTCTTGAACTCCTGACCGTAAATGATCCACCCGCCTCAGCCTCCCAAAGTGCTGGGATCACAGGTGTGAGCCACAGCGCCTGGCATCACACAGTGACTTTTGAATTTGTAGAACAGATGTCAAAATGCAGAAATTCTGTCTTTGGAGCTAATGTCTGAAATCACTCTCCATCACCAACACCTTGGCTACCTGTGTATGAGTGTTTCATTAAGAGAGGATACAGCATTACTTCCTATGGTTATATGACTCCGTATTGCTGCTTGGCAGACAGAGCTTGCCTGTGACTTTGAATGCCTCCCCTTGGTTACTGGCATACTTATTACCTTTTCTTGTTTTGTTTTTGAGACAGAATCTCGCTCTGTCACCCAGGATGAAGTGGTAGTGGCGTGATCTTGGCTCACTGCAACCTATGCCTCCCAGGCTCAAGTGATTCTCCTGCCTCAGCCTTCCAAGTAGCTGGGACTACAGGCATCCACCACCACGCCGGGCTAATTTTTGTGGTTTTGGTACAGACGGGGTTTCGCCATGTTGGCCAGGCTGGTCTCGAACTCCTGACCTCAGGTGATCCATCCGCCTCAGCCTCCCAAAGTGCTGGGATCACAGGTGTGAGCCACCGCACCTGGCCTTATTACCTTTTAAAGTATGGTTGTTTGTGTAGTTAAGATTACTTGAGCTCTTGTTAACCTGCTAACAATGTATAAAGCTCCATATAGGCTAGGATCTTTCTTCCCACCAGAACTTGGAAAGGAGCAGGCTCCCATTTTGACAAATCCCCAGTGAGCAGCATCTGCTTTAGGTATATTTCAGTCACAAATGTCTGGGTCTGACCTCAGGGCGATGAGCTAAGAGTCATTAATTTCCTTTTCCAGCTCAAAGGTATCAGCCCCCAAATCCTGCAGTCAGGCTCTGATTATCTTGAGAAAGTCCCAGTTTGTTTTACACAAGGACAGCTGGCATACAAATGGAATCAAGCACTTTTAAGTAGTCGTTAATCATACTGATGAGAACAGCTGAAGCCAACAGCGGCCTCGTAAGTACTCAGATATCTGACACACAAATCGAGTGATAGTCCAATTATTTTATTTATAGGTTCCTTTCTTTGAAAAATATGAGTTTGTATCTAGCTGGCCTTTTGATTCTATAGTCTTTACTTTCAGAAAAACTTTGAAAAACCCAGATGAATGCATTTATATCTATATTATCAAATCATTTATCTGCTAACTCATTGATAGTCATTATCTGCATACACAATTTTCTAGCTCTGTGATTTCATTTATTTAGCTTTCCAGAAAATTGTTTTATTAAAAGTCTCATTTTATTAATACAAATAAGAGAGAGATAAATATGCTAGTTCCACAGAGTCTCACAGGATAGAAAGCTTAGCTTATTTTTCTTGTATGCAATTATTTGCTCCTTTGAGGATTAGAATGAAAAGAAAAATTAACTGTTGAATGAGGAGATTTTCTTTAGGCAGTTATTATTTTCCTTAGCTAAATAAGATAATAATAGAATAAATAATAAAAAGGGAGCAATGAATTGCCAGCAACAGACTTCAGAGTCCCACTCAGAAGTAACAATATGAAACCTATCCTAGCTGGCTTTAAAGAGCATCACAAAACTTAACAACAGTAAAACTCTCACCATGCCTGACAGCCATGATTACTAGCTATGTAAACATTACTGCTGAGTTAAAAAACATTTACAGGATCATTAAAATGCCCCTTTTCAAACACGTTCCTTACAAAATAAACACCCTGAGACTCAAGTTCGCTGTGTCTGATGCTGCTAAACCATTACATTCAGAGAATGTACTCACTAATATGAAATCCCCAGAAAGGAGATCAAGAAACGAGAAAAGTCTTGGTAAATCTCTTAATATCAACCATCTGATTTCTTTTAGGCTTAGACTTAGTCTCACCATCAAGTTTTTGGCATAGTTGTAAAATGCTAAGTTTCCACTCTTTCAAAGGCCCCAAAATGAAGACTGGGTGGGAGCAGGGGAACGGCTTCCCCCCAGGAATCACAGTCCACAGCTTTAAAGTAAATCACTGCAGAAGAGAAGCCAGTTCTTGCCCTCAGCCTGTCACTGGTTGAGTTTCAGAGCCCTCAGAGTCAGAAAGATGGGAGAGAACACATGGAGAGTAGGTCCACCATGGGCATGTTCTATTAGTTTTCATGTGCAGTTGACATCTCCCAAAGACACCATGCGGAAGGGATACAAAAGCCTGTAGAGCTCAGATGAGAGCTAGGAACTGCCAGGGAGAAGGTCAGAATGGATCTTAGCACATGTTCTGACAGAGAGGAAATGTTTCCTCTAACCTTGTAGATTCCGTAACTGGGGGCCTGTGAATTAAACTGACAGAAAACAGATTATCAAAACACAGACTTAATCATGTACTTACAGGAGTTCACAGAAAAGTGTCACTCGAAGAGACACTTTTAGAATTTGCGGCTTCTATACTTTAGAATTTTATACTTTAGGAATTTGTTAGAATTTGTGGCTTCTGTACTGCCTCAACAGGGGACAACGAGGGAGAAAAGGGAACTTAGGGAAAACAAATGACTTTTTGGAAAGATATATAGGCCCTTAAGAGAACGGATGGGAGATATGATAGTTTGGTCACAATGGCTATTTAGGTGTGGTGCTGACTTCTAGCCTCTGGTGATGAGTCAGTCTTCTCTGTTTGCTTCCAGGGAGAGAATTTAAGATAACTGAATTGTTTTGAGTTATCTTGGGTGGCTCTACTTTTAGACAGATTTCAGGAACTCAAATGCCTCTGCTCAAAATAATTTATATGCCACAATAGCATATTCTGGGTTCTTTCAGCTCCAAATTATTCCCCCAGGTGAAGCATACTTGGAAATCTCTGCTCAGATTAAGGTCTTAATATCTACACTTAACCTTAAATATGGGATTGTTCTTTAAAACAAAATTGGAGCCATTGTTAATGGGTGTACATATATATATACACACACACACACACACACACACACACACACACATAGCTCCCTCCTCATATGGTTGTTTGAGAATTAAGTGGATGAATGAACATAAAGCAGTGCAGTGAATATATATATAGTTATATATGTATGACAATTAGCCAAGTGCAGTGGCTTATGCCTGTAATCCCAGCACTTTGGGAGTAGAGGTGGGAGGATATCTTGAGTCCAGGAATTTGAGACCAGTGTGGGCAAAACAGTGAGACCCCTACTCTACAAATGATTTTTAAAAAAATATTAGCCAGGTATGATGGTACATACCTGTAAGTCCCAGCTACTTGGAGCCTGAGGCAGGGGAATTGCTTGAGCCCAAGAAGTCAAGGCTGCAGTGAGTCATGAGCATGCCACAGCACTCAGCCTGAGTACCCGAATAAGACCCTATATCATAAGAAAGACATTAAAAATACATGAAATAAACTGTCTAAAAAATTTGAGACCTGGTCAGGCACAGTGACTCATGCCTGTAATCCCAGCACTTTAGGAGGCTGAGGTAGGTGGATCATCTGAGGTCAGGAGTTCAAGACCAGCCTGACCAACATGGTGAAACCCGTCTCTACTAAAAAGATAAAAAATTAGCTAGGCATGGTGGCGCATGCCTATAGTCCGAGCTATATGGGAGGCTGAGACAGGAAAATCACTTGAACCCAGGAGGTGGCGATAGCAGTGAGCTGAGATCGCGCCACTGCACTACTCCAGCCTGGGCAACAAGGGCAAAACTCTGTCTCAAAAAAAAAAAAAAAAAAAAAAAGAAAGAAAAAGAAAATTTGAGACCCATGTTGTACCAAATGACTTGGTTGAAAGATGCCATCAACTTGAAGGTTTTGTCACTCCAGTTTTGCTGTTTGCAAAACAATGAAATGAAAAGTTTTGGGGACATGCTTGAGTTGGTTGTCCCATCTCCTTGCCTTTTTGTTCTTACGCCACTGGAATAAGCACTAAAATTCTTGGGCCTTGAAGACATTTAGATGATGGGTTTCCTTTGGGCACCAGTAGCCAGTGGTACGCTATTGCTATTCTTGGGACTTGGCAATATGGTTTTCAGAAGGAATAATAACTGAATCGTCTCCTTCCAAGCTACAGAATCACTCATTCCCTAGATTCATACATAATTACAGATGTAAATTGTTAGTACATTATAATTAGCATAACACCCGGAAAGATACTTAAAAGAAACTTTAAAAAAAACTGCTACACATAGATGTGAGCAAAATCAGAAAAGACCCTTCGCAAGCACCACGGTGGGGGGCAGGATGTGCAGTGCTTTTCAGCTGACACGCCAGCCGAGAAAAACCCAGTTCAGATCCTAGCTCTGCTACTAAACGAGTGGCCTCAGACAAGTCACCCCCTGGCCCTCAGTTTCTTTGCCTGGAAAACGGCAATGACGATAGCTCCCTCCTCATATGGTTGTTTGAGAATTAAGTGGATGAATGAACATAAAGCAGTGGAAACGGTTGCTGACACAGAGGTCACCCCTGATGAGCATCATCCATCCTCAGTCCATTCATGTCATTCCCTGGTTAGACAGAGCAGGGATGGAACTTGGCACCAACCCCACTAATAATATATTTCTTCCATATATACCTGCTGACCATGAGGCCTTGCAAACCATGTGAGAAAACTAATATAAGCAGCATTCCACCATACACCTTACCCAAGGGAGTTAACTTCAATCACCTGCATGCATGCAGGACCAGAATAATAACTGATCCTGACTCTTTGCCTTATTATACTACTAAAATTCCCACTGCAGGAGGGACTGATGTGCCATTTTTTGATCATGCAATGTATGTACTAACATGGTTTCTCCCTGCACCTGCACCCCCTTGCTCTATCTTGCACATGTAATGATATTCACATACCTCATGATCTTCATATCACCCTCCTTAAAACACTGCAAAGATCTACCCTCCAGGAGCCAGCTGGAGAATTCTAGCTTCTACGCTGTCTGCCTTGTGCTTGAGCATAAGCCTCAATAAAGCCTCTCTGGGAAACTTTCTCAGCCTCCTGTCAATTTCCACTGCACGAGAGCCTAAGAATCTGTGATCAGTAACACTAGGATCCTGATTTTCAGACATAAAAATAAAGGGGTACAAATATATAATTTGAAAGAAGAAATAAGAGCTAGTGTTTGATAAATTGGTAGGGTATGATTTACAATAATCTGTTGTACATTTCAAAGTAGCTACAAGAGAATAATTCAAATGTTTCAGCATAAAGAAAAGACAAATATTTAAGGTGATGGATATCCCAAGTACACTGATTTGATCTTTACAAATTATATGATTATATTAAATTACCACATGCACCCTGAATGTATACACAGCTTGTAGTTATTAATTAGAAAATAAAATTAATTTTTAAAAGCTAAAAGAATTATTTGGTAACTTATGGAAAAAAACAGAAATAATTCATAGCCTCTCTCCTTTTAGCTAGGGCTCCGCTGGAAGTAAAGAGAACAGTCGATCAAACCACTTTTGAGAGGGAGCAAGGAGTCAGCCCTCTTAGGGGCATGCTGGGAAACACCCGCAAGCATGGAAATAAACAAAAATCTTGAGTTCCTTCAAGGGAAAGTTCCAGGTCCCTAAGCGACCCCTGAGAAGTAAATGAACAACTTGATAAGCAAGAAGATAATAGTAACTTAAAAGAATAACCAAGGAAGTTAGAGTCACAAAATGTTGGATTCCCTATAGAAACTAAAGATCTTAACATATGTCCCTGAGCTGTTTTTCAGAAACCCAGATCCTACTAAATGAAAAATACCCTTCGCTAGGCCTGGCCCAGTGGCTCACATTTGTAATCCCAGCACTTTGGGAGGCAGAGGTGGGCAGATCACCTGAGGCTAGGAGTTTGAGACCAGCCTGACCAACATGGTGAAATCCCGTCTCTACTAAAAATACAAAAATTAGCCAGGCGTGGTGGCACATGCCTGCAATCCCAGCTACTTGGGATGCTGAGTCATGAGAATCACTGGAACCTGGGAGGTGGAGGTTGCAGTGAGCTGAGATGGTGCCACTGAACTCCAGCCTGGGTGAACTCCAGCCTGGGTCACAGAGTGAGACGCTGTCTCGAAAAACAAACAAACAAAACTCTCCACTGGCATGTAGACCTTAGATAAGGGGGGAATTAAGGACTGCATTCTGACTGTAGTTCTTTGTTCTAAATTTCTTCCTGAGGGGCCGGGAGGAGGTCACTTCCACCAGCCAGAGCTAACATTCTTTTCTGTTGATCCCAAAAGTTTAGACAAAACATCACCTCTTTAACCAGTTGTAAATCAGAAAAATCTTTGAATCCACCTGTGGTCTGCGCCCCCTCTGTTCAGGTGTCCTGCCTTTTAGGTCAAACCAACGTATAGCCTCCATGTATGAATTTATGACTTTGCCTGTAACCTCTGCCTCTCTGCCTTTGAAAACCCTTACCTGTACACCATCTGAGAGTTTGGGTCTTAAGCATGAGCTGCTAATTCTCCTTGCTTGGTGCCCTGCAATAAATGCTTCACTTTCTCTTGCTGCAAATCCCAATGTCAGTGTTTGGCTTTGCTGCACTGGGTAGGTGAACCCAAGTTTGGTTTGGTGACACTTTCCTGAGCAAATTGAAAATTCTCCTCTCTTGTTCTCACTGTGCTTTGTAAGAGTGAGCTGAGGTGAGGTATGTCCTCTGATGGGGTTCAGAAGGTGCTACTCCAAAACATGGCACCTTGGAATATTGAATATTTTAAACCAAAGGAATTTGAGAAAGTGGCAGAAGCAGATAGGTCCCTCTCACTTTCCCTTGAAGCAGGTCATGAGCTCTCCCTTTGTCAGAGGCATTTGAACCAAAGCGACTCCATCTCGAATAGGGGCTGGGTAATACGAGGCTGAGACCTACTGGGCTGCATTCCCAGGAGGTTAGGTATTCTTACTTACAGGAGGAGATAGGAGGTCAACACAAGATACAGGTCACAAAGTCCCTGCCGATAAAATAGAATGCGGTTAAGAAGCCACCCAAACCCAACATAAACAAGATGGTGACAACAGATACCCCTGGTCACTTTCCCTGCTCCTTATATACTAATTATAATGCATTCGCATGCTAAAAGACACTCCCACCAGTGCCTTGAGAGTTTACAAATGCCATGGCAATGTTCAGAAGTTACCCTATATGGTCTAAAAAGAAGAGGAATTCTCAGTTACAGTAACTCTCCACCTCTTCCCCAGAAAACTCATGAATAATCCACCCTTTGTTTAACATAAAATGAGGAAATAATCATAAAAATAACCAACTAGCAGCCCTCAGGGCTGGTCTTCTAAGGAGTAGCCATTCTTATTTCTTTACTTTCTTAATTAAATCGCTTTCACTTTACTGTGTGGGCTTGCCCCGAATTCTTTCTTGCATGAGATCCAAGAAACCTCTCTTGGGGTCTGGATTAGGATCCCTTTCTGGTAATACCTCTATTCAGAGGAAAGGAGAATCCTTATTTCTGAAGACAGAGGGATGCTGGGAAGAATTGGAATGAACAGGTCTTGCCAAGTTTCCTCCAGTTTGCTACTTTTGTTCATATACCTTTGTCCTATCCCATGTTTCTACGACTTTCCACTCTTCACCAAATCTAGCATAAAAACACTCAGGTTTAACCATTTCTTCGAGTCTTCATTTTCTCATGAAGGTTCCCATGTCTTATAAAACTTAGATTAAGTAAATTAGTATGACTTCCTCTTGTTAATCTATCTTTTGACAGCCTAACGTGCAGGGCCTCATCCAATGAACATAAAATGGTTAGGAGAAAAAGATTTTTTTCCCCTCCCATTCACCTCCCATTTTTGCATGTAAAAACAAGAGTAGGAAATCTGCCCATATGGTTTCTGACAGCCCTAGGAGTATGACAAAAGGCTTCTTTTTTCTTAAAAGAAAAATCACATTTAATCGCTCAGTGGCAGGAGCGGGACTTTCTGTTGTGCAACACCCAAAGACTCAAGACTCACTGCTTCCCTTTCTCCCAGAGACAGGGTAAGAGCAGAGCTCAAGACTAGAGCCCTGGAAATTCAAGTGTGAGGGAGGGGCTCAGAAGAGCCAGTGTTTCCTGATCTTGAGGGCTCCAGGCAATAGCTGGGCTTTCTAGGAATTCCAGTATTGCTAAGTGGGGAGGGTGTGTAGAAGGAGGGTTGCTCTTCAAGTTTGAACTTAAGATTCAGAATGTGCTGAGTCACAAGGTTCCACCCCTGGCAAACCCTGTGATGGTTAAGCTGATTTTCCAACTCACCTTCCAGCCTTTTCTCCCAGTCCCCTGCATCCTCCTGCCACACACCTCCTCAGGCTTATCAGAGCCTGCTCTCTCATGTCCCTCAATTCCAAAACCTTCATTCTAGAAGGAAGAACTCCACTGCATGACTGTAAAAGACCTTCTAGGGGAATCTGCATCATGAAAGCATAAAAAACTTGAAGTCAAATGACTGACTCCTTCATTATGGAATTCACGTATGGGTGAACAAATAGAAAATGTATATTCTGTTTAATAGATACATGCTCATTGTGGACTATTTTGAAGATACAGCAAAGAAGGAAAATATTTTTCTATCAACCACAGAGTATGTGTTGTTTTGATCTATTTGTTTCCAGTCTATTCATCAGGAGCTTTTTTTTTTTTTTTTTTTTTTTTAAACTTCACGGCCTACTGAATATGCAGATTTTGTTCCTGTCCAGAGTATAGAACACAGGTATTTATTGAGGAAAGGCATGGTGGGAGAGGGGCTGGGGACACCCCTGTGCTCAGAAGTCACACTATCCTCAGCAGCTACCATTCCCAGGTCCCTAGAGTTGTCATTTGTTCAAAGGAAAGCTGAGCAGTAAGAAGCAAAGTGGGGAGTTGCATTTTGGACCTTCTTCCTTCTCCTGCGCTTTGAGTCACTGGTGCTTTCTCAAAGGCCTGAGCTTTGTGGAATAGCAGCCATAAGCCATGAAAAGCTGGGTGATAGGATATTGATGAGAAATCACCCAACACCAAATAGTTTCATAAATCAATGTTCTGGAAGCTGGTACCACAGTCAAGGGCAGCTGGAAGGAATGCACTGCAGCCCTGCCAGGTGAAGATGGGGAGCAGAGGCAGCTCTTCTGACACCTTGCGGAGAATGAAAGTTTCCTTCATGGGGAGCAGAGACCCCCCAAATGTACCATGCTGTGGCCAGTACAACTCTGCGGAAGGCACGTGGCTGCCTGTACAGAGCTGGGCATCTCAGGATGAGGTTCCAGCTAAAATGGGGCTCACTCCTGCTGACCACCAGCTAGCTCCATGCCTGATACCTCTCGACCTTCTCCAGAATGGAGAGCTTTAAAAATAATTGACACTTTAGGATTATCCAAGTAATACAGCCTCATTGTGGAGTCAAATGTAGACAAGTATTTAAAGAAGCAGCTAACAATCACTCATAGTCCCATGACCAGAGATAAATAACTACTGTTAGCATTTTGTCCCCTTATAGGCTTAAAAAAAAAAAAAAGAAAAGAGATGTACCCATAGTTCTGTTACAGGAAGGGGGTCCTGATCCAGATCCCAAAAGAGGGTTCTTGGATCTCAAGCAAGAAAGAATTCAGGGTGAGTCCATAGAGTAAAGTGAAAGCAAGTTTACTAGGAAAGTAAAGGAACAAAAGAATGGCTACTCCATAGACAGAGCAGCCCTAAGGGCTGCTGGTTGCCACTTGTATGGGTGTTTTTTGATTATATGCTAAACAAGGGGTGGATTATTTATACCTCCCCTTTTTAGACCATATAGGGTAACTTCCTGACATTGCCATGGCAATTGTAAACTGTCATGGCGCCAGTGGTAGTGTAGCAGTGAGGACTACTAGCGGTCACTCTCGTGACCATCTTGGTTTTGGTGGGTTTTAGCTGGTTTCTTTACTGCAACCTGTTTTATCAGTAAAGTCTTTATGACCTCCTATCTCATCCTGTGACTTAGGATGCCTTAACCGTCTGGGAATGCAGCCCAGTAGGTCTCAGCCTCATTTTACCCAGCCCCTATTCAACATGGAGTTGCTCTGGTTCACAGGCCTCTGACAGTTCTGAATGCTAAGAAGGGGTGTATTTTCATCCTCAAAGCTCCCTCCCTACCTCCTCAATCCGATGGGTCAATTCAGCTCTCCTTGTTGAAAAGGCAGAGAGCTCAAATTCCAAGCAACCACCTTCTCGCCAAAAGATGGCTCCAAAAGCTTCCAGCTCCCCTGACACCTGAGCTGCAAAAATCCTCCCTGCTCAGTCTCATTCAGATATAACAAAAAGTGTCATCCCACCCGTGAAATATCAACACAGACAGGAACAATATTTTCCCGTCAAAAAACCAAATTTTAAAAACTCATCTGAAAGCCAGGGAAACCTGGTCTTAAGGACACATATTTCAGGCACTCCAAGCTGAACTGTTTATCAAAGAAAACGGCAAGCCCAGTGTCATTTCCAAATGTCACCAGAGGAAACCTTTACTAACCTCTCTCCAGTAAAAGAGAAAAAGAGGAAAGAACAAAGGCTGTATTCTCTCATTTTTAAGGGAGTTACATTTAGATATAATAAATTGAGTTTGTATGATCTAATAAACTTCTAATACAGTCATTTTGCAGGTAAACTGAAGCTTTTTAAAATAAATGTCTTGACAACAATATTTTAAATACATGAGAAAAAGAATTGCTCAAAATTAATATTCCTTGAGATGTCCTCGTTTTTTAGCCGGCATCTAACAGACCAATCCAGAGCACAGATTTGTTTTGTTTTGTTTTGTTATGATGATATATCTCATTTCACGTATGGTTCCTTATCAATTACTGCCTAGATGGAATTTACCCTTTGTGTTCATAGCCACACAAGCGTGTCTAAATGAAAAACACACCTTCTCCAGGCCCTCTAAACAAATCAATTCCTCAGCAGGAGAGCTGAAGGTTTGTCGATGATTGTGCATTGAAATGCTCATTTGCATGCTAATTACCCAGAAAGCTCCTCCAGTTCACGGAGTGTTATGGAAACGCTAGGTCAGAATTCTAGGAAGGGAGAGAGCAGGAATAGAAAATGCAGAGGAACAGGAAATGAGGGTGGTTTAGATGGAAGCAACTGGGATGCAATCTACTTTTAAAGTCATTTTTTAAAATCCACTTTAGTTGAATCAGTCATGTCAGATTAACCGGAGAACTCGCTCTTGGAGTTGCTCTGACTGGATTTCCGTGTCAAAAGCAAACAACTTATTTTATGCTGTGTCATTTACAGCTTAGGGGGAGGCCTTTTCACTCAGGTTCTGAAGTCTCTGTGCCTGAGTACAAGAAAATACTGTAGGGGAAAAAGAAATATCTTTCTTTCCCATGGCTGGATTCACGGCTGAGGCCCCTGTAACAAAGAGCAGATTAACAAGCGAAAAGTGTACAACTTTATTTAATGTTAGTTTTAAGAAGCATGGGAGCCTTCATAAGGAAATGAAAACCCAAAGACAGAGAAGCCTGTTATTTTTATGCTAAGTCTGATGAAAACCTCAGTAGATAGTTGTGAAGTACGATTGGAGAAAGGGGGAATGATCTAACTATCATAAACTGTGGGGCAAGTTGCTGTCCGATGTGCACAGAAGTCCATAACTATGGCACCATCTTTTAAGAAAAGAAAGGCTTTATTACAAAATCAGCCAGATTGGCTCAAATCTCTCTCTGAGATGTGGGATCTGGGGCAAGTTTTAAGGGATCAGGGAGAATGGGAAAGGATTTAGGAATGTTGGCTTGGCAGGGTCTGATTGGAGGGCTTCAAGTTCGACCATTTACGATAAGGCATTGTATTAGTCAGGGCTCTCTAGAGGGACAGGGCCAACGCGATAGATGTATATATGAAGGGGCATTTATTAGTGAGCGTTGACTCACATGGTTATAAGGTGAAGTCCCACAATAGGCCATCTGCAAGCTGAGGAGCAAGGAAGCCAGTCCGAGTTCCAAAACCTCAAAAGTAGGGATGCCAACAGTGCAGTCTTCAGTCTGTGGCCAAAGGCCCCAGGGCCCCTGGCAAACCACTGGTGTGAGTCCGAGAGTCCAAAAGCTGAAGAACTTGGAGTCTGATCTTCGAAGGCAGGAAGCATGGAGCACAGGAGAAAGCTGAAGCCTGGAAGACTCAGCAACTCAAGTCCTTCCACGCTCCTCTGCCTGCTTTTATCCTGGCCACGCTGGCAGCTGATCAGATGGTGCCCACCAAGATTGACGGTGGGTCTGCCTCTCCCAGTCCACTGACTCAAATGTTAATCTTTAGCAACACCCTCACAGACACACCCAGGAACCATACTTTGCATCCTTCAATCCAATCAAGTTGACACTCTATGTTAACCATCACAGGGATGTCGAGGCAGATTTTTGCCCCAGATCTTCTGAAAGAGTTCCAGCATTCAGGTTTGGGTCATGTCCTGGCCTTTTTGGTTCTGAGGGGAGGAATCATTGGTTCCAGGTGTTGTTAGAGGTCAAAGGTTTGTCTATTGTGCATGCCTGCAGTTTTTGGCCCTGTTTTACCTAAAAAGTACATGGCTTGCAGTTTTGGGCCCTGCTTTACCTACGAAGTAACTTGACATTTTGTTATCAACAGACTAGGCCCAGTTTGGGCTGGTCATGTGGTTGCAAAGTTAGCAAGACCTGTTTGTTCAGAGTGTTCTCTGTGTTCCTGTGTCTTCAGAGATAAAGACGGGTATAGAGTGGGAACTTCTCAGATGAAGGTCTTATTACCTGTTTCAGGGGAGAAGGGCGAGAATGAGGTGAAAGAGACCTTCCTGCTTCTGCTGTTTTCTCAAATGTCAGCGTATCGTATATGGAGATATGGAGCAGTGTGTTCTGACCTCCATCCACGCAAACACCGAAACTCACGGACTGCTCCAAAAACCACTTGGTCACAGCTCCAAAAGTTCTGTTTAATGGCTAAAAATATATTCTTTTCAAATTGTTATAATAGAAAAGGATTCTTTTCTGATGAAATCAAAAGAAGTTACGTCTATTCCAAAAAGTCAATCTGTGAATACAATTTGAAAACTTCGTGCTTCCACTAAAAGCAACAAGATAAAATGAAGGTTTTACTCATGCACATAAGTGAAAAGTAAAAAGCCCTTTGGTTTTCTTAATTTTCTCCATTCTCTAGATAGGACAATGAGTGGCCAACATTTTTTTCCTTTTTCCTTTTAAAGAAAATGCTCTGTTTCTTTTGTTTTGTCATTTTTTTTTCTGTATTGATTTACAAAGGTTCCAAAACCCTGAGAATGCCAAACAAAAGTGAAAATGTTGCTCCCACTTTCCTGCACTTTGAAAGGTGGTGTTTAAGGCTCTGATTCCTTTGTCTATGTTTGCCAACCTTTCTTCTATTCTGAATGTTCTCTGACGCACCTGTCCCAGTGATTCTGTGCACCTCAGGACAGCGTTTCCGTACTAA
This sequence comes from Theropithecus gelada, assembly GCF_003255815.1. NCBI lineage: Eukaryota > Metazoa > Chordata > Mammalia > Primates > Cercopithecidae > Theropithecus > Theropithecus gelada. The sequence goes on along the minus strand of NC_037677.1, from coordinate 26,787,425 downwards.
CCAGAAACTCTTGGACAGCAGGTCCAATGCATCTTCCCGGGCATATCCAAACCAGCCCCAGGCAAGCCCATGGGGCAAAATGCCTGAGGCCAGAGAGTAAGTAATAACGGACATCTGATTTGCTTTCCTCCAAGTTCAAAACCTTTCATAAAAGTGTTTGAACTCTCAAATCTTTAATTAAAAAGAGAAAGAAAACTTATGTTAATCTTTAAATTGAAAATAGAAGAAAACTTGTTCTCCTGTTTGAAATACTCTAGACAGTATCACTGAGCTTCTGGAACAGTATCCTAAGTGTGCATCAGTTGAAGCAGAAAGAGGGCAGGTATGGAAGCTTGCAGTATAGACAATGTGATCTGTGGTGTTTCCTGAGCATGTGTTGAACACAAGTGAACAGTATGCAGGGTTATGAAGACATTTTTCTTACACAAAATGATGGAACAGTGAGCAAGAGAAGAAACATTCTAGCGCTTATCTTTACAAGTTAAACATTATGTGATGGAGGCTGTTTTTACAAAGGTTAGCCTAGTCTAGGTGGTTGACTCTGATGTAGTTTCATCCTGTATCATGTAATCTGAGATTTCTGAACAAGCTCTCCTGCAAATATGGGTGTGAGACCAATCTGAGGATTGTGTCTCATCAACCAGTGGAACTTACCCTCTCACTACACCCCCTCCCCTCTTTCATCATTTATTTGCAAAACAACACTGAAGAACTTATCATCTGATAATCACACTAAGAATTCACTTAAAAGGGATTATACTGTCCTAGAAAATAGATTATTCTCTCTGCTTCAAATAGTTTACTTACAGCTTATTCAGAGTTCACTTATATGAATGACCCATTTACTTTTTATTTTTTATTTTTCCAGAAAGAACTTTTATTATCTTTCCTATTGCATAGATACCATCACTAAAGGTAGAAATAGCAAGTTATAAGATTCTTACAGCAACCAAAGGATTCCTAGAGCAAATGAGGGTTTCAAATCTACAGTTAATGAAACAAAGGCTTGTGCTACAATTAGGTTCAATAATATTATAACAGAGTTTTAGGGCTTGAAGGATTCCTAGAGTCCGTCTTGTTCAACCTTATTTTATAGCGAGGGAAAAACTGAGGCCCAGAGGAGGAAAGTGATTTTTTATAAACTCCTGGCAATGCTGATTCAGAATACAGGTCTCAGTACTCCCAGGGAAGTTATTTTCTTACTGAAACTGCCATTGCAAAAATTATGACAGTGAGGAAAATCTGACATAGGAAAATCATGACAGTAAAAGAAATCTGACCTAACCAACTCCATCTTGCTTCTAATCTCCAAGCAGCCCTTGTTCGTTCCTGGGCATAAGCAGAACTAACTTTGGGAGGAATTGAGTTTTTAGTTTAACTTTGCAACAAAGATGATAACAGTCCCTCCCCAAACAAACCCCCTCCTTGCTTGGTGACCAGACCACCTTTGTAAAACCAACAAATCAGCCACAAGATTAGAAGTCATGGCCCAGGAGTCATGCAACCTGTGTTAGGCCATTCTTGCATTGCTTTAAGAAATACTTGACGCTGGGTAATTTATAAAGAAAAGAGGTGTAATTAGCTCATGGTTCTGCAGGCTGTAGCAGCACAGCTCCAGCATCTGCTTCTGGTTAGGGCCTCAGGAACCTTACAATCATGGCGGAAGGTAAAAGGGAAGCAGGTATATCATATAGCAGGAGCAGGGGAGATGGTGCATAGTGCCACAAACTTTTAAACAACCAGCTTTTGGGTGAACTCAGAGCGAGAACTCACTTATCATCAAAGGGATCCCATTCATGAGTGATCCACCCCCATGATCCAATCGCCTCTCACCAGGCCCCACCTCCAACACTGGGAATCACATTTCAACATGAGATTCGGAGGGGACAAATATCCAACCATATCACAGCTGGAAGCTACAAGATTACTAATCTCTCCAATTATTTTTGTGGATACCATTACAATAGTAATGGTAAGATTGGTGGTTCAGGTGTTCTTCAGAACCTGAATTCCAGTGGATCAGCGGGTGCCAATTAGCCCAGTAAACTGGTTCATCTGGTCCCAACCCAGGGGAACTGACTCAGTGCAAGGGGACAGCTTTAGCACTTATGATTTCATCCCCAAACCAACCCATCAGTGTTCCCCATTCCCTGGCACCCTGCCCACCAAAGTGTCTTCAAAGTTTTGGGGAGGCTGATTTGAGTCATAATAAAACTCTGGTCTCTTGTTTAGCCGGCTCTATGTGTATTAAATTCTTTCTCTATTGCAATTCCTCTGTCTTGATCAATTGGCTCTATCTGGGCAGTGGGCAAGATGAACCTGTCAAGCAGTTCAACTACTCCTGAGGGAGGGGTGAAGAGGACCAACCTGCTCCTCAACAGCAGAGAAAATGTCTTCTTGTTTTATGGATTACACCAGAGCTTGTGCCCTCCCTACCCCACACCTCTCCTCCACTCTCCTCCAGCAGCCAGCACAGTCCTGGATCCCAAAAATGTGTCTAACAGCTCCTGGATCGCTGTGACTGCAGGGGTTAAATGCAAGAGCCAGGGTCTCGTCTTAGCTCTGCAGGATCTTAGCCATGAGACCAAGCCAGGTGCCTCTCTGGGCCTTGTTTTCTCACCTATGAACTGAAAGGTTGGGTCAGGGAGGCAGGACAGGTGCTGCTAGATCCCACCCACACCTAAGAGAATTGAGGCTCAGGGAGGGTATCACCTGCTCTGTTTTTACATAACCACTGAGTGGCAAAGCACAACAGAAATCTAGAGGCAGCCCTGACTCCAAATCACTCATTCCTGTGCACCATGCTGCTGCTGCTGCTAAAGTGATGGATAAGGTCTTCTGCAGTTAGAGACAGAAGGCATAGGAGGAAAGCTAGGAGAAAGGGAGGAGGAGGAGAGGAAGAAAAGAAAGTTCACATCTATGACTTTTCATGTGCACAGACCTTTGTACATCCCCTTACTAAGATAATTCATGATAAACCATTGTAGGAGAGAAACATATCTTTTTCCTCTGTCCATATTAGGTATATGGCTGAGGTCCCTGTAACAAAACACAGATTAACAAAAGAAAACATATAAATCTATTTAAGTTTTACACGACAAGGGAGTCTTCAAAAGGAAATGAAGACCCCATCAGAAACAGCTAAAGCTGTGTGTTTTTATGGCAGACTTGATGAAGCATGGACACTTGTGGAGAAACGGGATCAGGCAAAAAGAGAAGATCTAATAGTGATAAACTGGGGGAAACCTAGCCAGCCTGTTCAGATTCTTCCCTGTGACGCTGTGTCTGCAGAGATAAGGATCCCTTCCTCCGGGTATAGGAAGGGCACCTATCACAGGAGGATCTTATGCTTCAGGCGAGAAGGGCCGGGAAAGGCCAGGGAGACCTTCCTGCTCCCGCTGTTTTCTCAAGTTCCTTCAGCTTAAAATATTCAGTATGCCAGCCGGGCACGGTGGCTCATGCCTGTAATCCCACCACTTTGGGAGGCCGAGGCGGGTGGATCACCTGAGATCAGGAGTTCAAGACCAGCCTGAGCCACATGGTGAAACCCCGTCTCTACTAAAAATACAAAAATTAGCTGGGCACAGTGGCACGTGCCTGTAATCCCAGCTACTTGGGAGGCTGAGGCAGGAAGAATCGCTTGAGCCCTGGAGGCAGAGGTCACAGTGAGCCAAGATTGTACCACTGTACTCCAGCCTGAGCAACAGAGCAAGACTCTGTCTCAGAAAAAAAAAAAAAAGAAAAGAAAAATTCAATATGCCAAGGTGCTGCTTTTTGGGGTAGGATGTCCTGAACACCATCATTCTCATCATTTCATCACCAGCACAATTGAAAAGAAAATAACTGTTATTTCATTTTTTTAGAGACAGGGTCTTACTGTGTCGCTCAGGCTGGAGCGCCATCATAGCTCACTGCAACTTTCAATTCCTGGGCTCAAGTGATCCTCTTACTTTCACCTCCCACCTCAGTCTCTGGAATAACTGGGATTACAGGTATGTGCCATCATGCCTGGCTAATTTTTTTTTTTTTTTTTTGAGATGGAGTCTCATTCTGTTGCCCAGGCTGGAGTGCAGTGGCATGATCTCAGCTCACTGCCACCTCTGTCTCCTGGTTTCAAGCAATTCCCCTGCCTCAGCCTCCCAAGTGGCTGGGATTACAGGCGCCTGCCACAACACACAGCTAGTTTTGTGTGTGTGTGTGTGTGTTTGTGTATTTTTAGTAGTGTATGTTAGTCAGACTGTTCTCAAACTCCCGACCTCAAGTGATCTGCCCGCCTTGGCCTCCCAAAGTGCTGAGTTTACAGTGTGAGCCGCCATGCCTGGCCAATGCCTGGCTAATTTTAAAAAAATTTTGTGGAGATGGGGTCTTCCTATGTTGCCCAGGCTGTCTTTGAACTCCTGGCCCCACGTAATTCCCACTCCTCGGCCTCTCAAAGCACTGGGATTACAGGTGTGAGTCACGGTGCCTGCCTAAAAAAGAAAATAACTTGTATTATAGCTAGACTCATAGTACTGTGTCCACATTATATATTTTGCCAAGAAGTTGAAATAATCTAGAGATCAAGGCAGATTATTGGCCTTGAGTTGTAACCACAGTGGCCGCTTCTTTTGTCAGAAGCAGCATGGGATGTGTCCCATTCTCAGGACCAGCTAGCTCCTTGCCCTTTGCAACTTTTTATAATAATTCTCCCACAGTCAGGGCAAATCAGAAACTGGCCAAGATGAGAGACTCTCTCAACACAGGAAGCAAGCAGTTTCTCTCTGACTGGAGTGTGTAAAACACGCTCCACGTAACACAGAGCAGCTCTTAAATCATTTAGATTTTCCTCTTTATGATGCCATTGCAAATTAGCTATTTTTTGCATTTGTAATTAGAGGGTAGAACAGATGGAGAGGCCGTAGTTGGGGAGATAAATTTGCAGCAGTAACCAGGGCTGCAGCAGCCAGCGGCTGCTCCATAACCCCTGCTGTGAGTCATCCAAGTGCCTCCCAGGAAGCCAAGGCTGCAGGACCCCCTCCTGTCCAACTTCTTTCTCATTTGGGGAGACTCCTTCCCACCTACCGCGGAAAAACATCAAAAGTAGAACCTACAATTCTCGCAAATCCCCTCAGCTTCCATTGTTATCTGGCACGAATCACACGATCTCTGTCCATCAGACATAAACACTGGGCATTGGTTTAAGAGTCACTAAAATGAAGCATTTTCCTACAAGACTCAATCATAAGTCAAGAAACGCTTCAGAGAGAGCTACGGCTTGTGGCTAATCCATCAACACTTCCTTTTGCCTGGAAAACAAATTCCGAGGAAACAATTGGCAAGTGTTTCCAAGCACAATGTCTGCTGCATGGTAGGTGTTTAATAAATACTCATGAGAGGATGCTTGGCTGGGAGGATAAAATACGTAGAAGTCGAAAGGTTGCTTTGTTGGATGAAGCTATTTCTGGAGAATCTAATCAGTCCAGGGATCCTGCCATCCTCAGCCGAGCCCTGGGGCCAGGCAGGACAGGTGGGCTGTCCCTGGAAGGCTCTGCCGTCGCTACCCCAGTCCAGGCTGGATGATGGGGTACCCCTTCTCTTTCCCAGAGTGTCTGATCTGCTCTGAGAGCACGTCCAGCTGCAACCAAGAAATTGGAAGGCTTCAGCAAATGAAAGGTGAACTTTCCAAAAGCCTTGACTTCTTTTTCAACCGCGCAGGAAGAGGTTTACGTTTGGGATATTGGATAGCAGTTCGGGCCCGGTTAACACAGCTCTCCCACCACAAATCACCCCGTTGCATTCTCAGATGACACTGGCCATATAAGCGCCGCTGGGTTTGCAAGACACTGTCTTTTGCTGAAATGTAAAACGAGACTGGGGAACTGGATATAAGACATTGGCATGAGGATCCGGAACTGATCTGAGACCTACTTGAAATCCTGCTTCTGTTCTGCCTGCGTGAAAACATAATTTTGATTATATGGCATATGGATAATACCACACAGCCCCTAACTACCATTCCTGTCCAACTTCAACCAGTCTGCAAAAAGTTGTTGACAGCCAACAGCTGAAGGAAGATCTTTCCACTGGTCGCAGAGAGCAGGTGTTTGTATGGTGAGGTCTTAGATGGGGTAGGACACGTTATGCTCTCTTTGTAAACTAAAACCTTGCATTTGTCACCATGTAGAGAAAACAACATTAAAAGAAATGAGTTTCTAAGAAAGAACAAACCATTCTCTGAATTGGTTGGAATTTTTTCGGGGGATGGGGTGGGCAGAATCTTGCTCTGTCACCGAGGCTGGAGTGCAGTGGTGCAATCTTGCTCACCGTAACCTCTGCCTACAATCGTTCAAGCGATTCCCCTACCTCAGCCTCCCAAGTAGCTGGGATTACAGGTGTGCACCACCACATTTGGCTAATTTTTTGTTTTTGTTTGTTTTTTAGTAGAGACGGGGTTTCACCATGTTGCGTAGGCTGGTCTTGAACTCCTGACCTCAAGTGATCCACCTGCCTCAGCCTCCCAAAGTGCTGGGATTACAGGTGTGAGCCACCGTGCTCAGTCTGGTTGAAACTTCTTAGGAGTATTCACCACCATACCTAGCATAGGAAAGGAAAAATTTCGGCTTGCTGCTTGTCAGTTGCTATTTCTTTCTGGATAATCTCTTTCAGGTAAATAACTGATGTGGCAGACTTCTTTCTTCCCTGCAAGGCCTCCCACCCAATGTCTCCCCAAGATGGCATCTGGTGACTAGGGGTCTGTAGACTACCAGTCCCCACGAAGAGACCAGTGAGAGAGAACTGCTGGCACCTGGCCTTCCTTCAAGGAGGAAGGGAATACGATGTTGGTATCATAGTCCCAGCCATTTGCTTCTGTCCATAAATTCTGTGTGCTCTCCAGCTTCTCTGTTCTAACCCCAGGCTTCTGTCAGTCTGGTGACCCCCTCTCTAGGGGACACAGTAAGTTCTAGATTCCCTACAAACTCTACGAAGGCTGTGAGAGCCAGAAGCAGTAACTGCCTCAGGCCACTGGCCCAGACACTTCTCCCTGCCAAAGTTCTATGACAGTTCTCTGGCATGTGGAACTTGGCATGGAGTAAAATGCAGGCATCACGTGATGTCCTGGGAGGCTCAGAGCTGTTGTGCCGCAGGGAGACACAGAACAAGAAATGATTGGCTAGGAATTACTACCAGGCAGCTGATGACCCCTGAGTGGGCTTTCGCTCACCTTCCCTGAACCCCACCCCCTCATACCCAGCTCTCTCTAACCCAAAGTTCAGGAGGAAATGGCTACACCCTCTCCTGGTATCAAACAGGCAGGTGCAAACTTGGGGCACCGAGAAACACCAATTGCTCTCTGCAATTTAATGCATGTTTAGCATAAAGCAGTGAAGGGATTAGCTTTGGCTCCTGGGGCAGGAAACAAAATTTATTAGCTAGATCATTTGCCTTTGGTGTGCGCTTTATACTATTAATAAACTAGAATGGGCTCTGAGCTCTGTGCTCTCCAGTGAAGTCTAGAAATATGTGGCCAAGGGTCACTGAGACCCTCTCCAGGTCCTGGTGCAGCCTTAAGATTTCCTACGATGATTTTACAGGCGCTTTAAAATGGCCACAATTTAAGGTTACTATTTCAGTGTCTGGAAGGCACGATATCTGGAATTCATAATCTTCCCAGGAAGCTGGGACAATATATAAAACAAAATTCACAGTCGTTCCCTCTTAGGTGGTGGCATTTCAGGTGATTTTGTTTTTGTCTTTGTGCCTTTCTATATTACGTTTTCTGTATCAAATAATATTACACTGACATGTAGCAGAAAATGAAAACATTTTTTTTCTTGATAATGTTTTCTTTTTCTTTTTTTTCTTTTTTTGAGATAGAGTCTTGCTCTGTCACCCAGGCTAGTGTGCAGTGGTGTGATCTCGGCTCACTGCAACCTCCGCCTTCCGGGTTCAAGCAATTCTCCTGCCTCAACCTGCCAAGTAACTGGGATTACAGGCGCCTGCCACCACGCCCGGCTAAATTTTGTATTTTTAGTAGAGACGGGGTTTCACCATCTTGGCCAGGCTGGTCTGGAACTCCTGACCTCGTGATCCACCTACCTAGGCCTCCCAACGTGCCAGGATTACAGGCGTGAGTCACCGTGCCTAGCCGACAATGTTTTCATAAAGATGTTGTTTATGTTTACATGGAGTGGATTTATTATTATTGTTTCAAATGAATTAATATGTAAATTACTTTGCTTTAATTTATAGTGCTGTAAATAGCAACGCATAAAACCTACAGAAATTATATTCTTTAGTCTTCAATAATTAGAGAATAAAGGGGTCTGAGACCAAAAAATTTAAGAACAGTGATACAGAGGATTCAATAGGATTTGGAGATAGAGGATCTAAATTCAAGTTCCAGTTCTGTCACTTAACTGATATTAATTTATGTTAAGTTACTTAAGGGCAGCCTCTGAAGTCAGACTATCTGGGTCCCTAATTTTAGCCTCGCTCCTTGCTGGCTGTGTGGCTTTGGGTGAGCCATTTCACTTATGTCAATACGGATGACTATAGCACCAGGTTGCTGCATGCCTTAAATGGCATTAGATTTCTAAAAGGTGACACCTATTACTAGAACACAGTAAGAGCCCAGTATATGTTAGCAATTATTATTAGTCTGAAATATTTTTAAGTGGGAAAAAGTTCCTTCCTTTTTTATTATCTCATGGTTCAAAATAATAATAAAGTGTGATTCTTTTTCTTGTCTTTAGAGTTGGGGTCTTGCTCTGTTGCCCGGGCTTTAGTGCAGTGACACAACCACGGCTCACTGCAGCCTCGACTTCCCAGGCTCAAGCAATCTTCCTGCCTCAGCTTCCCTAGTAGCTGGGAGTACAGGTGCATGCCACCTCGCCTGGCTAGTATTTTCAAAATTTTTTTGTAGAGATGGGGGTCTCACTATATTCTCCAGGCTGGTCTCAAACTCCCGGGCTCAAGCAATCCTCCCACCTGGACTTCCCAAACCGTTGGAATTACAGGCGTGAGCCACTACACCTGGCCGGTAGTGTGATTCTAAAGGGCTGGAAGTGATGACCAAATCCACTGTCTCCATCCTCCCCTCCTGCTTCCATGGGGAGTTACTGACATCAACACGTATCGTTGTTTTGTAGAAAGACGTGAGCAAGGCAAGTTGTGAACCTAATGCAACAGGAAAAATATGAAGTGGGCAGGTTGGCACAGGTGTCTGGGGAGACACTGGGGAGACCCAGATAGCCTCAGGCACACAGATGCCTAAGACCTCCTGGACCAGAGAGACTCCCAGCATCCCGAGTTAAGCCCAGCCCTGGCTCCTTCCCTGTCCCCCGACGCACCATAGGGTCCAAAAAGACAGCAGTGTCCCACTGTCTCTGGAGCTGCCCAGTCCCGCAAAACGCAGCCTCCCCTTTCCCTGCCCTCCTCGTTTCCTCTTCTCCAGGCCTCTGCTCTGTTCCTTCTCTCTCTCCCTGCCGCCCTCTCCAGTTTCCTCTTGCCCCTTCCGCCTTCTCAATTGCTTACCTTCTCCCCGACCGGCCTCCTCACTCTCATCTGGGGCTGGCAGTGCTCTCCTCTGTCCAACCAGTAATGACACATGAAGGCCTTCCAGGAACCTCAGTGGAGCCTGGAATCAGAGCCTCCAGCACCAGGCCTGGCGACCTGCCCGCCTTCTTGCTTAAAGGTGGACTATTCTGAGGCACTGGGCGCCCCCTAGTGGTCCCTTCATGACACCAAGCCCCACAGGATTGATAACGATAACCTTTTTATCCAGAGCGGAAGGTGTCTTCAGTTAGGCTAAGTGGAGACTGAAACAAGGAACGGGCCTAATAATGCATCAAAACTGTAGAAACCTTCCCTGATCCCTTACTTTCCAAAACATATTTTATAAGAAGGTAGGTGGAATAAAAAGCAAGTTAAGCACGGAGCCAGTGCACTTCACAACAATGCTTAATTTGTCTAGAGCCCCCAGTAAGATGCACCAACTCAAAACCAGGGTGAGACAGATGGTGGAGTCTATAGCAATGCAGAGATGATCCTGGGAAAAGCCATGGGCACAAGAGATGTCGATCCAGCAATAGTGGAGGCTTGACAAAGCCCTGGCACTTACACCTGCTGATTTTTATTTAAGGATGCTCAAGAGACCAGGCAGCTCATGCCTGTAATCCAAAAGCTGTGGTAGGCTGAGGTGGGAGGATTGCTTGAGCCCAGGAGTTCAGCCTGGGCAACATAGTCAGATCCCGTTTCTACAAAAAAATAAAGACAATTAGCCAGGCATGGTGGTGCATACCTGTAGTCTCAGCTACTTAGGAGTCTGAGGTGGAAGGATCAGTTGAGCCCAGGAGTTTGAGGCTGCAGTGAGCCATGACTGCACCACTGTGTTCCAGTTTGGGTGACAGAACAAGAACTTGTCTCTAAAAAAAAAAATAAAAATGCTCAGGAGTAAATGTCTCTATTCTGAGCATGACACGCATTCCTCTGAAAAACTATACTGTGACAGGCTACACAGCTACTCACTCAGGATACCCCAGAAAAAGTCCCAGCCACAGATTCTGGATCCCTTAATGACTACAGACCTCATTCTCTTTAAATGGCAGATTGTCCCAACCGCAAGTCTCTTCTGCACAGTCAGCCTGAGACGCAAGCAGATTGCTTTAACGTGTAACTTTGAAAGTCAGGTTGTCATAACCTAGAACTCTGGGAAGCCTCATCATGAAATCATAAAAGCTTGTGCTTGGCTAAAGCAATGTGTTCATGTGTCAATAATTCATGCAATCCTGTACAAATGCAATTTTAACAGATGTTAGCACATACCTGAGCTGGTGGAACATTTCCATTAATAACTGTCTGCTTGTTCCGGGAGGCTGGGGAGCCTGATCCTCATCTGCAGGCTTAAGTTCAGGTTAGGGTGGGGATAGAATTTCCATGTAGACTTTTTTAAAGTAACAGTAGTAGACGCTTGAAAGTTTCTAACAAATGGCAGGACATAAATATGCGACCAGCGTGACTGTTTTTGCACGGGTTTGCCCAGGCAGTAATTACTCCTCAGTCTTATTTGATACATGCTAATTCCTACCTTGTTCTAATTGATTTGTTTTCAGGTCCCTGGGTCTCATAGTGACAACAGAGAAACTAAGAAGAATGATGGCATTTCCCAAAAAGGAACAACAGTTCCCACACATGTCCAAGAGGAAGAACCGGCCATGGTTGGGGCAGGGTAGTAGTGGGTTAGGTGGTAGCAGTGTCTCCATGTATAGGGAGAAGCCCAGGGCAGGTAGGCTTTGGCTGCAATCCTCTGGCACAGAACTTTTCCTTAGCAATTGCCCATCTCATTAAGAGAAAAACGCATGAGAAAGGGAGAAGACTGTCCTGGTCAGGCTGGGTGCATACACACTCTTCTTCTGGCTATTGCTGGAGGTTAAGGCCCAGAAAGATCTATTCAGAGTGTTAATGGGTCAGGCGCGGTGGCTCATGCCTGTAATCCTAGCACTTTGGGAGCCAAGGCAAGCGGATCACTTGAGGCCGGGAATTCGAAACCAGCCTGGCCAACATGGTGAAACCCCATCCCTACTAAAAATACAAAAAAATGCCGGGCTTGGTGGAGCATGCCTGTAATCCCAGCCACTAAGGAGTCTGAGGCAGGAGAATGGCTTGAACCTAGGAGGCAGAGGTTGCAGTAAACCGAGACTGCATCATGGCACTCCAGCCTGGGTGGTAGAGCAAGACTCCATCTTCCAAAAAAAAAAAAAAGTGCTGATGGCAGCACTTAGCTTTCTGATGGAACGTTCTTGTCACAATTTTATAGGAACCATTGTAAAATGCAGATATGGACATGCACTTAAAACAAGGGTCACGGAGGCTGTTAAAGGACACAGAAAAACAGAGGGGAGACAGAGATTGGGTGACTCAAGTGCTAATATACTTCTGTCTGGAGAATCAAGGTTGTTGCAGTTCAAGAAATAATGTGTTCTATAGTATCTGGTTATCTGTCTCCGATGTGCCCTTTGTCATGGTTGGGTACTCAGCCATGGGCTGTGCCCATGTTCAGGTGGCTCCCCAGAAGATTGGCTACTAACTAACCAATTTGTTGACACCATTATCTAATTGTAAGCAGTCGAGTAATTACTGACGCCATTAACTAAGGCTAAGGAGTGGTGTCCCCAAACCACAAGCCACTTTAAAAGAGAAGTGGTCCTCAATGTCCCATCTATTAACTATGACCCTGCATTTGCTAACCTGGCTAGACTGAAGTACAGGAAGCTGAAATGTGCTCTCTGTACTCATAGCATGATTCGATTCGAGGCACTTGTTCTCACACTAGACTGATGGAGCGGCAGTTCTCAAACTTCCGTGGGCATCAGAATCAGCTGGATGCTGGTGAGTCCTGGGCCCCATTTTCAGAAATAGCCATTCTTTTAGGCCTGGGATGAAGCCTCAGAATTTGCACTGTTAACAATCTCCCAGGTGAGCCTGCCTCTCTGGTCTGGGGCCACGCTTTGAGAACTACTTGCCTAGACTCTGAAAAAAAATCTCCCACTTAGGCTAGCCTGAGTCTCTCTCTTTTTTTTTTTTTTAGTAGAGACAGGGTCTCACTCTGTTGCCCAGGCTGGAGTGCAATGGTGTAATCATAGCTCACTGCAGCCTCAATCTCCTGGTCTCAAGCAATTCCCCCGCCTCAGCCTCCAAAGCAGCTGGGACTACAGGTGTGTACCATCAGGTCCGGCTAATTTTTGTATTTTTTGTAAAGATGGAGTTTTGCCATGTTGCCCAGGCTGTTCTCGAACTCCTGAGCTCAAGTGATCCTCCTGTCTCAGCCTCCCAAAGTGCTGGGATTACAGGCATGGGCCACTGCACCTGGCTAGTTTCACTCTTTCTTTCCCAATATTGGTGTAGCAAGAAATAGGACAGATGCTACTTAGTCCTGAAAAGCAAACTATCACCTTGGCTTACAACCGAAAGAGATGTGCAGTTTTGTGAATTTCTGAATTAAAGTTTCTTTTTTTTTTTTAATTTTTATTTTTTGTTTTTGAGACAGAGTCTTGCTCTGTTGCCCAGGCTGGAGGGCAGTGGCACAATCTCGGCTCACTGCAAGCTCCACCTCCCGGTTTCACACCATTCTCCTGCCTCAGCCTCCCGAGTAGCTGGGACTATAGGCGCCCACCACCACGCCCGGCTAATTTTTTGTGTTTTTAATAGAGATGGGGTTTCACCGTGTTAGCCAGGATGGTCTCGATCTCCTGACCTCGTGATCTGCCTGCCTCGGCCTCCCAAAGTGCTGGGATTACAAGCATGAGCCACCACGCCCGGCCAAAGTCTCTTTATTAATAACGCGTGCAATTTCCATTTTAGCCTTCCTAATGCCCTGGAGAGATTAGCGCTAGAAACAAGAAGAACACAAAATTGCAAAATGAATAACCTTCCAGTGACAGCTGTGACCACACTGAGGGCATTGGAGCCAAATAAAAGTATACTCAACCGCTTGTTTATCTCATTTTGAACTGTGAATATATTCAGTCAGCCGAAACTCTGAGATGACTGAGACAAGGAATGAAAAGTAAGGAATTAAGATCTCAATGCAACAATTCAAAACTGAGAAAAGAAGGTCAGGCACAGTGGCTCAGGCCTGTAATCCCAGCACTTTGGGGGGCCTAGGTGAGGGGATAACTTGAGGCCAGGAGTTCAAGAACAGTCTGGCCAACATGGCAAAACCCCGTCTCTACCAAAACTACAAAAATTAGCTGGGCATGGTGTTGGGCGTCTGTAATCCCAGCTACTCAGGAGGCTGAGGCACAAGAATCGCTTGAACCCAGGAGGCAGAGGTTGCAATGAGCCGAGATGGCGCCATTGCACTCCAGCCTGGGTTACAGAGTGAGACCCTGTCTCAAAAAAAGAAAAAAAAGAGAACAGAGATTTAGAAGTGATAGCTTTATGATTTTAAATTGCCCATTTTAGCACAAGGTTTTTAAATTAGAAAAGAGATCATAAATTTTACTTATGTCTGTATCAAAACAGCTCTCCATCCACTCACTGACCTCCAGCCCTACGCGTTGTAAGCTGATGACACAAATGGGTCAACGTGTAATTACATGTGTGTGCACAGCATGCAGCCTTAGCTGTGTCGTTTGTTTCAAAAAGCCCTCCCCTGTGAGCTCTGCAGCCGGGGCCTTGTAGATTTGGCCCTCTCAGCAAAATGCTTAGCCCCAATCCATGTTTATTCAGTGATTACTTTCTATTGTCATAGTTAACGATGGCCATGATATACCAACGGCCATCTCTATAACTGCCTAGGTGTGACTCTTAGTTATTGTTTGAGAAAATAAAAAGACAGACTGCATGCATCCAAATTCACCTGTATTCATAACTTTAAAAAATTTTGTATTTATTTTTGAGACAGAGTCTCACTCTGGCACCAAGCTGGAGTGCAATGGCACGATCTCCGCTCACTGCAATCTCCGCCTCCCAGGTTCAAGTGATTCTCCTGCCTCAGCCTCCCAAGTAGCTGGGATTACAGGCACCCACCACCACGCCCAGCTAATTTTGTATTTTTAGTAGAGATGGGGTTTTGCCATGTTGTCCAGGCTGCTCCTGACCTCAGGTGATTCGCCTGCCTCGGGCTCCCAAAGTGCTGGGATTACAGTTGTGAGCTGTGGTGCCTGGCCCCTTGTATTCATAAGTTCTGTGCCTGTTAAAAACTCTATCACACTATTTCATAGTTAAACTTTATGCTGTTCAAAGTGCTTAACTTACATCATGTATTCATACATCATGGTGAGATTGGGGTTTTAGAGAGTAATGGCCACATTCTCCTTGAGTTTCAAGATTTTAGGTGTCGCCTGTAGTCCCAGCACTTTGGGAGGCTGAGGCAGGTTGATGGCTTGAGCCCAGGAGTTTGAGACCAGACTGGGCAACATGGTGAAACCCTGTCAGTACAAAAAAAAAAAAAAAAAAAAAAAAAAAAAAAAAAAAATATAAAAAAAAAAACAAAAAAAAAAAAAAAAAAAAATTTAGCCAGGCATGGTAGCACGCATCTGCAATCTAAGGTACTTGGGAGACTGAGGCAGGCAGATTGCTTGAACCCAGGAGACAGAGATTGCAATGAGGTGAGATCATGCCACTGCACTCCAGCCTGGGTGACAGAGGGAGACCCTGCCTCAAAAAAAAAAAAAAAAAAAAAAAAAAGACAAGACCATTGTTATAGGCACGACATGAGGTATGAAAACCTGGCTCTTCAGAACTGAGAAGCTGAGAAGAGGGAGGGGAAACAAGAAATATCAGGATTCCAGGAAGGAAGCGGATGGAGCTGTGAGCTGGCATTCTCCCCTGGCACAGATGGGGCAGGAACTAGAAGGGCGTGAAAACTTACAGATGAAACAACTCTCTACAAGCAGGTGTTTCTTCCCCTAGTGTGGTTATGTGCAAAGTCCAGACTTAATACCTTTTCCCAAAGGGAATTTCCTCAGTGATGAAAGGAGACTATGCTTCCTGTCTAAAACCAGAGAACATGCACCCCTCTCCCGGTGCCCACAGCAGTGCAGTGCTCACAGCTCTCCATAAAACACAGCTGTTATGATTATAAAATCTCTGTCAGGCACTGATGCTTGAATGGTTTGCAACATCACTATATATAGCTGTTTATTTATCCAAGCACAGGTAAAAAGATGGCTGTTTAGATGTTGTTTTATAGAACTCAGAATGATAACTCTATCTCCAGAAATTAGAGCTGTCAAATGTCACATATTTGCTTGTTTGTTTATATATTTATAGCCCACCTTGTTCCACAAATAATTTGAAGAGGCTGATGATATACGTGACGCTTTAAAATAAGAAACTATAAAAAAAAAGTCAAGGTGACAGATAATATGGGTAGAATTGGAAAACATGACCAGAAGGTTATATGCGATTTCCTAAATTAAAGACCAGGCCAGAAATTGGGCCCTGGGCTTTTCAGGAACAAAAAAAAAAAAAAAAAAGAAGGAAAATAGGAGAAAAGCAAAATTCATAAAATTCATATTGTGTATAAAAAGAAAACATTCCATCTCATCAGAAGAAAGCCTGTTCCCAATTTTGGGGTTGAAATACCTTTCAAGCACATACAGTCTCATGGGAGATGCTCTGGCCATGCTGGGGTAACTGCATGTTTCTGGTTGAGCCCATCAGGGACAGAACACTGGAGTTGGCGTCGGAAGAAGTGGTTTGAGTGTTGGCTTCATTTAGAGGATCCTGGAGCAGTCACCCACTTATTATAAACTAGCAAAACATACTCCATAGCTGGCATCAGAATTAAGATGAAATAAACAAAGATAGCAACCTGCTATCCAAAGCTAAGGCTTTTTTTTTTTTTTTTTTAAACGCTTCCTTTATTATTGTTTTTGCCTTTCTTACCATAAAGATCATGCTGTCCCACACATCCTCCTGGGTCTCAGTTGTCCACAGGGGTGCTCTAACTATATGGATCCAAAATCAGCGTACGTCCAGGAGAGCTGATTTACTTTGGGGGCCTTGCTCTCAGTAATCAGTAACTGTGAACAGTCTCTGACTTGTTACTGCCCTTTTCAAGTTCCATCTCTTGATCAGCAAGTCAGAGATTAATCTGAGAAACCCATTTGTTTGTTCGTCACAGTTTCTACTTTTTGCCTGGCTTACTCTACCCAACCCTTTTTCGCCATCCTCTCTTCCTGATGTAGCCTAACACAATGTTCCATGAAGACTCTGCAGGTGCAGCAAGATCTAAAGTAGAATATTGGTAATGAAGGATCATGCAAGATTTTATTTTGTATACTCAGTTTTTAAAAAGTCATTGCCTTTCTTTCCTCAAGGCATGTAGAGATAATGTTGATTGCTTATTTTGTTTTATTTCATATATATATATTTTTTGAGATGGGATTTCGCTCTTGTTGTCCAGGCTGGCGTGCAATGGCATGATCTTGTCTCACTGCAACCTCCACCTCCCAGGTTCAAGAGATTCTCCTGCCTCAACATCCCAAGTAACTGAAATTACAGGCACCCACCACCACACCCGGCTAATTTTTTGTATTTTTAGTCGAGACAAGGTTTCACCATGTTGGCCAAGGCTAGTCTCGAAATCCTGACCTCAGGTGATCCACCTACCTCGGTCTCCCAAAGTGCTGGGATTACAGGGGTGAGCTACTGTGCCTGGCCATTGCTTATTTTATTTTTGAAAAGCGGTCTTTCTCTGTCACCCAGGCTGGAGGGCAGTGCCGCGATCATAGCTCATTGCAGTCTTGAACTCCTGGGCTCAAGTGATCCTCCTGCCTCAGTTTCCTAAATGGATGGGACTACAGGCATGCACCACCATGCCTGACTAATTTTTGTATTTTGGGGGGAGAGTTGGGGTCTTGCTATGTTGCCCAGGCAGGTCTTGAACTCCTGGACTCAACTGATCCTCCTGCCTTGGGCTCCCCAAATGCTGGGATTACCGGCATGGGCCACCACGCCTGTCCTCAACTGCTTATGGGTTCAATATAATGACAGATTGTTTTGATCCCAAATCCCCAAATACCAAAGATAGAATACAAATTAGGAAAAAAAGTGTCACAAAATTGATATGAAAATTTTATCAAATGGATATCAAAAACAGAGACTCAGACTTGTAAAATAATATGCCAACATCATCAGAATTAGTCTATTTTTACTTTGGGCTTGGTCTTCGCTTAAGATGCTTAAGATGATAAAACCTCTTTACTAAAACACAGGAACTCACACAAGACAAAAGAAGAGTGGGTTTTCCATTTCTTGTCCTGTAATTTTTCATTAGTTCTGCTTCCTCTTCTCATGTCACATGGGGATGGACCCTTCAGGCGAGAGGAGCTCAATGGCTCACATTTTAAGAAACACGATTCACCATTTGGAAAATTGCTGTCATGGGCACTAACCATAAATGAATGAGGGTGGTACTAGCTTCTTACTTAAAGAGATAAGATACCTCCTATTTAAAGGACTTCTGCTTATGACCATTTTTCTCCCAGGTTCCAAGAATTTTCCTCTATCTTTTATTGAAAGACAAGGGAGGAAACAGGAAGTATACTAATACCTTAAATATCTGAAAAAAATTACGGTAGCTCATAAATTATTTTTGTAGAGGGAAGAATCTTGCTTCTTTAAAATCCCAAACTTAGGAAAAGAGCAGCCACTTTGTTTTTGTTTTGAGATGGAGTCTCACTCTGTCACCCAGGCTGGAGTGAAGTGACGTGATTTTGGCTCACTGCAACCTCCGCCTCCCAGATTCAAGCCATCCTCCTGCCTCAGCTTTTCAAATAGCTGGGATTATAGGTGCCCACCACCACGCTTGGCTAATTTTTGTATTTTTAGTAGAGACGGGTTTTCGCCATGTTGGCCAGGCTAGTCTTGAACTCCTGACCTCAGGTGATCCACCCACCTCAGCCTCCCAAAGTGCTAGGATTACAAGCATGAGCCACTGCGCCCAGCCAAGAGCAACCAGTTTGGATGGCAATCTTTCTAAAATGAATTATCTATATAACTGATTTACTAAGTCATTTAAGTTATTTGAGAGTATAAAGATATTATTCTTGCCTTAACCACAGCTTTCAGTGGTGCTATGTCAAATGAATTTCCCTTCCACTAATGGCATCTTAGTCAGATTCCATATACCTGGTTTACTTTTACTTATTAAAGCATAGTCTGACCGTGGGCTGTAGCTCACTGCTGTAATCCCAGCACTTTGGGAGGCCAAGAACGGGAGGATCACTCGAGGCCAGGAGTTTGAGACCAGCCCTGGCAACATAGCAAGACCCCTGTTTCTACAAATAAATAAAAAATAAAAATAAATAAATTAGCCAGGTGTGGTGGTGTGCACCTGTCGTCTCAGCTACTCAAGAAGCTGAGGCAGGAGGATCGCTTAAGCCCAGGAATTGGAGGCTGCAGTCAGCTACGACTGCATCACTGCACTTCAGCCTGGGCAACAGAGTGAGAGACTCAAAACAAAACAAAACAAAACAAAAAGCTCCATAGTCTGCTCAATTCAAAGCTCTTCTTTGATACAGGCTACATTGGGGAGACAAAGGCTTGGAGTGCCATGTGGGGCATGGATTGTTTTTCATTCTTTCTCCCACCCTAGCATGTTTGGTTTGGTTGGCTGGTGGGGAGGATGCTGGCTCCCCTCCTGGGTCCAGCTGTTCTCCAGTGAGGAGGTAGAGGAAGGGTAAGGAAATACCACTACTAAAACACTAAGCTCACAGCACTTGGTAAATAGCAGTTGTTGCGATAAAGAAATATTTTTCAGGAACGGATGCTGGAATGCCTTGCAATAACTCTCTGCAGAGCTGGATCTTTATCCGAGTGCAAGCGAACAGATGGATTTGACATGTTGTTTTGTAAAACTCTGAATGATAGCTCTCTGGCCTGCTTTTGGTTTGTTCCAATATGGTGACCTAGACTCATGTGGTTGACTCAGCATAGGGGTTTATCATCTTTCCTTTGATGGTGTTTAGTTTCATCCCAGCCCCCTTGGTCACTGAAGACCAAGACCATCTCTCTTTAGCCTCACATGGCAGCTCAAAGAATGGGGAGCACCCCATCATTTGTTTGGTGGCCCCTGGGAAAGCCCATAGCCCTTACCTTTCTCTAGGTTCCATATTCCTTCATGAGCAGCCATGGGGATGAATAGGATACTTTCCGCTTTTCTCCAAGGAGCACAGAGAAGTTGGTTGGGGTGGGGCTGCACCCCACTTCTTCCCAGGCCACTACCATGCTTTAAGACTTCTGGAATGTGGGCCAGGCACAGTGGCTCATGTCTGTAATCCCAGCACTTTGGGAGGCCAACGCGGGTGGATCACCTGAGATCAGGAGTTTGAGACCAGCCTGGCCAACAAGGCGAAACCCCGTCTCCACTAAAAATACAAAAAATTAGCTGGGCATGGTGGCAGGCACCTATAATCCCAGCTACTTGGGAGGCTGAGATGGGAGAATCGCTTGAACCCAGGAGGTGGAGGTTGCAGTGAGCCGAGATCTTGCCATTGCACTCCAGCCTGGGCAACAAAAGCGAAACTCCATCTCAAAAAACAAAACAAAACAAAACAAAACCCAAAAACAAACAAACAAAAAAGACTTGCTGGTGCAGAGAGAGCTCTCCACTGGACCTTCCTCTTTCAGAACACTCCAGAACAAAAATTGGCAGCAGGCCCTATGTGCTTGTATGCCCCAAACTCCAGAGAATTCATGTCAAGTATTCTAAAACATTCTCTCACCACTCTTTAGTCTGGCTCGTTAAGCCTCTGGCCAGGGGATCAGAGGCAAGTCTTCCTTCTTGCAGGCACTCTAATTTCCATAAATTCTATCTTGGAGAAAAGGAGAGAATTTAAAGAAAATAATAAGGAAGGCAGGGTTTTCCAGAACACTTTCTACCTGATCAGGAAGTGGAATAGAATGAAAGTCCTCAGGAAAAGAACTAGGATGTCATTTCCCTTCTCTAAAGGACATTTTGTGGTTCGTGTCTGTAATTCCAGCAATCTGGCAGGCTGAGGCAGAGGATTGCTTGAGCTCAGGAGTTGAAAACCAGCCTGGGCAACACAGCAAGACCCATCTCTAAAAAAAAAAAAAAAAAAAATAGCCAGACATGGTGGCATGCACCTGTGGTCCCCGCTACTCAGGAGACTGAGGCGGGAGGATCACTTAAGCCCAGGAGCTGAAGGCTGCAATGTGCTACGATGGCACCACTGCACTCCAGCTGGGCACCACTGCACTCCAGCTGGGGTGACAAAGAGAGACCTTGTCTCAAAATAAATGAATAAATAAATAAAATGTTTGTGCCTCAAAATTCTTAGAATATTGACTTAAACTAGGATGAGATTCTGATTTCCTTCTTAGTGGAGCTCCCAGAAAGATTAACTCCTAAAAATTTACTTTGAAGAGGAAAAAGAAACACATAGGTGTACGTGACCTTCTAGGTGCCTATTATTCATCATGGTGTGAGCGCTGTGATGTTCTCTTTCACTGTTTGGGAGCCACACTATCCCTTAGCCTTGCAAAAGGAAGTTCCTTCTGCCTTCTGTCTTACAACACAGGAAGACAGCACCTCATGGACCAAAGAGGGTCTTCAGCAGGCTTGACTTGTCAGGAATTCATGTGTTAGGATTGACAGAGCATTCCTGGTGGTGGGCACTTAATGAGCATGCATGCCTGACTAAAGCTTTCCATTAGTGGCCTGTGTGTGCGCTGGGTTGTGTGTAGGGAGTGTTAACATTTTTGACTTACATAGTTTGGCAAATGACACAAGTGTTGTTAAAAAAACTAAATAACAGATCCCAAGTGCAGTGTATCATGCCTGTAATTCCAGCACTTTGGGAGGCCAAGGTGGGAGGATCACTTGAGCCCAGGAGTTCAAGACTAGCCTGGGCAACATTGCAAAACCCCATCTCTACAAAACATGCAAAAATTAGCTGGGCGTAATGGTATGTGCTTGCAGTCCCAGGTACTTGGGAGGCTGAGGTGGGAGGATTACTTGAGCCTAGGAGATAGAGGCTGCAGCAGTGAGCCAAGATCACACCATTGTACTCCAGCCTGGGTGACACAGCAATACCCTGTCTAAAACAAAACAAAACAAAACAAAACAAACACACAAAAAGGAAAAAAAAAAAAAAGTACAGGGATCAGTAGAGTTCCTGGAATTCAAGGAATGTTAGATATTGGTTCTTATTTATAACCTAACATAGCCCTCATAAATAGCCTGCTTGCTCTTTTCTCTATGTCTGTCTCTTTGCTCTGGTATTCTGTTTTTCTTTTTATTTTATTATTATTGTCTTTTTTGAGACAGGGTCTCACTCTGCTGCCCAGGCTGGAGTGCAATGGAGCAATCATAGCTCACTGCAGCCTCTAACTTCCGGGATCAAGTGATCCTCCCATCTCAGCCTCCTAGATAGCTAGGACTACAGGTGTGCACCAGCACACCTGGCTAATTTTTGTATTTTTTTGTAGAGATGAGGTCTCACTTTGTTGCCCAGGCTGGTCTTGAACTCCTGGGCTCAAGCAGTCCTCCTGCCTCAGCCTCCCAAGTGTTGGGATTACAAGTTGCACTGCTATTCTTGCTTCTTCCAGCTTCCCCAATTCTCTCTCTATCCATACCGCCTTCAAATCTCACTCCTAAGAAACTGTCCTGGACTTTCCCAGCTTATCTCCAGTAGTGTTTCCATTCATGTGAATCTACATAGTAAATGCCAAACTTGGTTAGAGATGCATGAAGATGGAAATAATACCTTGTCCTTCATTTTATAACCTTTCACAAACACGTAATAAATATTTGTTAAGTCCTTAAACGAGGTAGCAGTCACAGTATTGTGGGTTTACAGATGATGCCTCTTTAATTCATAATTTGAAAGTATAACGTTCTATAAAATTATAAATAATAAGTAATCAAGAAGTAGATGATTTTTATTCAAGTGAAGATTATTTATTAACAAAAGCATGAAAATAGATGCTACTCTGTGTGGATAATTACTAGATCCACATGAACTTGGCTTTCAGAGAAGCGGAATGTGATGTTCTGATTTTTCGTTTGTAAGTCAATCATCCAAAAACCCAGACAGATCTAGGCAAGGAAAGAGAAGGGAGGTAAAATGTAATCAACATAGGCTGCAATGGCCTGCTTATTCAGCTGTTAAGACATGCAGTAAAATGGATACTTTTAAATAAAGTGTATGCATTCATTACAAGGAAAAAAAAATGAATACGTTCAATCAAAACGTGGGCCTTTAGAATAATAAATGGAGAAGGAAAAATAGAATGTGTCGAGATGATCAAGACAAAATAGATATGATCATTTTGATCATCTCGATTTCACCATGGCCCTCCTACAGAGTTCTGTAGCGCAAAAAACTTGTTGAAAAAACAGCTCTGTCTCTAAAACAAAACAAGGGAAATCAAAAGAGGTCATTCTTGCATTTGCATAGTGAAGCATAAAGAATCTGCATTAGAGGTCAGAAAATACAAGTTATTGATCTGTGTCTAATCCTTTAGGTGTGTGAAACTGGGGAAAGTATCAGCCTCTATGGATCTCATTTGGCTAAAATGCAAATGAAGAGTTTGAATTTGATGACCTCTATGGCCCCTTCTAGTCTAAAATTCAGCACAATGCTTGCAAAGACTTGGAAGAATCAACTCTTATTACACTATGTGTTCAGTTCTTAATTACGAATGGTAAGATGACTGCATCTTTAAAACCTTGTCATTTCATGAACCTGTAATGGGTTGACTACTCTCTAGCTTTGTCATGATGTGTATAGGCATGAGGGTGGGGTTTCACCTTATCATGACGAAAGCCACAGTACAGACCATACATTTTCTGCTATATACTTGGAAACAAGACACTTTCTCAGACTAGAAAATGAATCAGAAGATTGAGGGAAGTTAGGGAGCATGAATTAGGGTTCCTTGGCCTTGTCAGAAAAAAAACCAGAATTTTGAAACACTCTTGAATGAGAAGTGAGACTGTGCTCACACAGGCATAAGCAAGTCAGGAAAATAAGGCAAGCAAATTTTATGAAAGGGATGTTTTCTGGCTGGGTGCTGCGGCTCACACCTGTAACCCCAGCATTTTGGGAGGCCGAGGCAGGCAGATAACTTGAGGTCAGTAGTTCGTGACCAGCCTGGCCAACATGGCAAAACCCTGTCTCTACTAAAAATGCAAAAATTAGCCGGGCCTGGTGGCGGGTACCTGTAATCCCAGCTACTCAGGAGGCTAAGGCACAAGAATCACTTGAACTGGGAGGCGGAGGTTGTAGTGAGCTGAGATTGTGCCACTGCACTCCAGCCCGGGTGACAGAGTGAGACACCATGTCAAAAAAAAAAAAAAAAAAGTTATGTTTTTCTAAGCTGTTTGTTTTATATACGTAAATCCCTCTCTATTCCTCAGAAGTAAAATTCTAGTATTTGCAGATTTAGTGCTGTATAAAACTTTTCTGTAGTTGCCAGATTTCCAGTTTGCATATAAGCAAACCTCGAGTCACTCCTATTAAGGATAATTAGAAAAAGAAGGAGCTGGATATAGAGAAGGGGAAAAGAGAGAAACATGAAAACAGTAGAAATATTTTTTCAGTGCCACATTATAAAAACAAATAAACAAATTAAAATATAATATTTCTTCCCCTAAACATGAAGAGTTGTAGCTCTAAAGACTCCTGAGCTGACTTTTTGTCCTGGTCATGATGAACTAAGAAGCATCAGACTTAACATTTCCAAAATAATAAGCACAAAACTGGACAAAATGCATGAAGCAGCTGTTTTCAGTCATAGACAACAGACAGCAAAGGGTTGTGATCTTTAGAAGAAAGGAAACAGTACATTTGCCATGACAGGCTTGGAAGGTATCCTGGGGCACCTTCCACACTGTGCAAGAGGAAAATCGAGCCCAAACAGATAGCAGTGGTTTCATTGTGCTAAGGAAACAGAGATTTGATTCAAGGCTGTTAAGGCAGCTAGAATTTGGGGATTAGAATGCTATAGAGGAGAGAGTGTCTCAGAAGAGGAGCTGCAGAAGTCCTGGATTCACAAAGGGTCTTTAAATCCTTAAATCTTTGGCTGAAGACAAAGTTGCACACATGGAAGGTAAGACTTTGTGGGGCAGAGAACAGCTACTGGGGACCTCTAAGCAGAGCAAAGGTTCCAGAGGTCACCTGGAGCTGGAAGATGTCAGAGTTCCAACCAGCCAGAGTGGACAGAACTTGCTGAACACCTCAGGTATTCAGTTGAGAGCCTAGAAAGGCCACACCTAAAACACGGACTACCCAAGAACTGTCCTAACAAAGCCTAAAACAAGTCTTAGCAAAATCAAACTAATCCATCAGCAAAGTAACTGGATGCCAGAAGTGAACTCAACATACTTTAAAGAAAAACATCAAAATCCAGCACTGGCAGCATTCTCAAAGTCCAGCATACAATAAAAAACTACTAGCTGTGACAAAAAGGAGGAAGAAAGTGGACCCCAATCAGGAAGAAAATAAATTAATAGAAACCGACCCAAAGATGACACATGTTGGAATTCTTGGACAGGACTTTAAAATAGCTATTATAAATTTGTTCAAGGATTTAAAGGAAAAGATGAACTTAAGGAGTTAACAGATACGGAATCTCAACCAAGAAATGAGAAATATGAAAACAAGGAAGCAAATAGAAATTATAGACCTAAAAAATAAAATGTTTAAAATATAATATTTAATTATATTGATTTAACAGTAGATTAGACATTGCACCAGAAAAGGTCAGTGAACTTGCAGACAGCATATCAAAACTGAAGCACAGAGAGAAAAAAATAACTTAAAAACATGGACAGAGCCTCAGTGCCTTGTGGGACAGCATCACATAATCTAATAAACACATAATTAGAGTCACAGACGTGGAGGAGAGAGAGACTGAGACAGAAAAAAAAAAAAAAAATTTAAAGAAATAATGGCTGAGCAATTTTCAAATTTTTGGGAAAATTTCAACCCACAAATTGAAGAATTTCAACAAGCCTTAGTCAGAACATAGTGATATTCACATCTAGGCATCATAGTCAAAATGCTGGAAATCAAACATTAAAATCAGCTGGTGGGACTGGGGGAAGAATCACTTTACATGAAGGAGAATAAGATAATTGTTGACATCTCATAATACAGTACAAGCCAGAGGTCAATGAAATAATATCTTTAAACTGCTGAAGAGGCAGGAGGGGGTTCTATGGGGAAATGTCAATCTAGAATCCTATAAATGGGAGAAACATCTTTCAAAAATGAAGGTGAAAAGAGACATTTTCTAAAAAACAAAACTGAGAGACTTTGTTGTCAGCAAGCCTACACTACAATAAATGTTAAAGCATGTTCTTTAGGCTGAAGGGAAATAATACCAATTGAAAACTCAAATCTGTCAAAGAAATAAAGAACACCAGAAATGGTAAATATATAGATAAATGTAGAATAACTTTTTTCATTTTTAAAATGTTTTCACAGGTAAATTAACTATTTAAAGCAAAAATAGGGCTGTGTCTGGTGACTCACAGCAATAATCCCAGCACTTTGGGAGGCCTAGGCAGGTGGATTGCTTGAGTCCAGGAGTTCGAGACCAGCCTGAGCAACATGGCAAAACCCTGTCTCTAAAAAACATTTAAAAATAAAAAATAAATAAAGCAAAAATAAAACAATGTGCTGTGGGGTTTATCGTGTATGTTGAAGTAAGATGTTTACAACACAAAGACAAGAATGTGGTAAGTGGATGTGCTGTCATCCCTCGGTATCCTTGGGGAATTTGTTCCAGAACCTCCTACGGATACCAAAGTCTGCAGATGTTCAAGTCCCTTATTAGGAATGGCATAGTATTTGCATGTAACCTACTCACATCCTCCCATATACTTTAAATCATCTCTGGATTACTTCTAATACCTAATACAATGTAAATGCTATATAAATAATCGCAATCCTATATTTTTATTTGTATTTTATATTGTTATTATTGTTTTTTAAACTATTTTCTGTCCATGGTTGGTTGAATACCCAGGTGCAGAACAATGAATATGTAAAGCCAACTGCATATAGTTTAAGATTTTATATGAGAAGTGGTATAATAGACTGTAATAAGGATGTAATGGTAACCTCCAGAGCAACCATTAAAAACAAATACAAAGAGGCATAACTCAAAAATTCAACACAGGGAAAAACAAGAGTGCCAAAATGCCAAAAACTCAGTTAATGCAAAAAAATCAGGGAATGAGATTTTAGAGAAAACAAAAAAAATTGGGGACAAAAAGAAAACAAATAGCAAACAAGCCCGAGTCAAGTGTAACGATTCCTGGCGGGACTTAGCTCCTATGTGAAAAGCCCTTATAAATATTATTATAGTCACTAAATCACATAGCCATGGCAGTCTACAAGCTCAATAGTAATATCTATGATAATTTATACACATTAAACTTTTATGAATGGGTTATTAATAATTTCCATTTACTATCTTGTAATCAAGAGAAAATTTGTAGAACCTTCTTATCCAGCAGTTTCAACAAGAATTCTGCTTTGCTGCAGCTAAAATACATTTTAAGACTAAGAGCTATTTCCTCAATGATTGAAGTATTTCTGATTCTATGACTGGGAGTTGCTTGAGACAAAAAGTCTTGGGGATAGACTTTTATTTAAGCTGCCTGGTCCAGACATTCTGAATATCTGATGCCCTAGCTTCCTGAAGGAGGCAGTGGGGGAGATGAGACTTTAGCACACAGACCTGCAGTGGGAGTGTTGAACAGTCCTCAGCATGAACTCTGAGGTTGCCCAGCTTCTGGGCTGGAGAGAAAGACACTAAACCAGGCACACATGTCTCCAGTGAATGCGGGAGAGTGACCCAAAGGTTGACAGATGGCAGGACTGAGGCACAGGTCGTGGGTGTTTGTAGACCTGAGTAACCTGAGCCTCAAAGCAGGAGTTTGTTTATGGCAGAAGTGGAATTCCAGAGGACTCGCTGGGGAAGTTTACATGGAAGGGAACCTGTGGGAGGAAGGGTGAATCTAGGGTACCACAAAATCGGATTATGGGAGGGGATAGGTGAGCGGAGGAGGCTTAATTCACTGTTTGTTTCCTTCTGGTTTTCCTTTTGCATGTATTCATGTTGTTTAGGAATTGTCAGTCTGCCTGGGCTGGGCTAAAAGGGAACACAGTAAATTCGTTGTTGCTGTTGTTATTTACAACAGAGCAGGACACTGGACACTGATTGCTTCCAAGAGGAAAGGACAGAATTGAGACCTACATGTGGACACTTTCTCCAGTTTTGGAGATGTTCTTTCTAGAGCTCTTTCTTGCAAAACACTTGGAGGGCTCCGGATTTCATATATGGGGGCAGATTCTTCCATTACTGAGAATGGCTCAGATTTCATTCTATCACTGCTGCTGTAATGTGAACACGAGCAGCCTAACCTCCACGTGGTTCATTTTCCCCACCTATAAACTGTGGAATGGGATATTTACAATGTACCCAACTGATGGGGAGTCTCATAAAACAAAGTAATTACAAAGACTTTTATGTAGTGTGTGAGCGATAAAACAAAATTGACTCCATTTCTACAGCTTTTAAAATAATCCGTAATGAAGTCAATGTGCCATTTTACAATGACTAATGAAATTTAATTTAAATACAAACTTTAGTAATTTATAAAATTGAAAAAAAAACAAGCCAAGGACGCAGTTGAACGATGAACACTATTTTCTTGTTTTCTGTTGACCTCTTGATAATCATAAAAGCCAATTTATTACCTACATCAAAAATTTTGTAAGTCTATTAAGTTTCTAGAGGTGATTTTTACTCCATTATCTTGGTAGTATTTCTGAAAAGGCATTAAATACGAGGAGTAGTTTCTCCATCTGCTCTGCAACTCTGATTTCCTTGTTTCCAGGGAAATTTACAAAGCTTCTCTTTAAAAACAAAACAAAACTTCTCCATAGCCATCAAATTAAAGAAAAACCTTTGCTCAACTCCTAATTTTTTTTTCTAAGGTGAAACTTCCTTTTCAATCCTGCAGTACAAATTGGACTTTTATGACTTACTAAAAGTAGTGTCAGGGGGTCAGTTTCCACTGTAGAGTTGTCCTTATAACAAGCCCTGGAAGCATCTTGCTTTGTGTTGCCTCGGACCAGATGCCAGTCAGGCAAAAAAGCAAGCCCAGTTATGTGATTATTTTCCAAACCCAATGTCTTGATGCTCTGTTTTACTTTTAAATGTGGCCAATTTCAAATGCCTCTGGGCTCATGGGCAACATTTAAACAAATACACTTACTGACGCAGAGCAGCAGGCAGCCTCTTTCTTACTCAATCAGGTTTCAGCTGTCTGCATGGCAAAGGTCCTAAAAGAAAGATTTTGCACAAAGCTTCTGAGGTCAAGAAACCCAAGGCTATGTGGAATAATTTGCTCTTACTTCTTTTTCCATGGTTCTGATTTTTAAGTACGGGGGATTACCCATTGCCTGTAGCTCATTAATCACGGTAGCTTTTGATTATGAAAAGTGCTATCCAAAAGATAGGACTCTGAGGACTTGGCAGGGAGGTTCTCTGCCCGTCCCTTGAACGTGCCAGAACACCCTGAACTCTGCCAACTATGATTACACTTGGCATTAATTGAAGATGCTGAGAGATATAAGCCTTCCTGAGTTTAGCCACCTGGAGCAGATTAAAATCTGGGTCCTGCCAGTGAGGAGGTCTGAGGGATTGGGAATACAAGGCTGTTTTAATCTTTTCCAAGTCAGGCTGTTTAGAAATATCCATACATCAAATGTTCATGGATCTCATACAACTTCCTTCTCAGGGGAGAATTCAATTACCAGTAACATGAAGTGGGATTAACTTGTTGTGGTGAGCCATCTGGAGAGAGGAGATTCACCATCCCCTCTAAATATGTTCAGAGATTTGCCCCCATGGTTTCGAAGAACTTGCTGAAGGTGCTCGAAGGCACAAATGATGTTTGCTCTGAAAGCCTTCTTCAGTGGACCCAGTGAAATTAAAATGCAACTAGAGGATAATCTAGACCTTCCTCCGTGCTGAAATACTTCTCTGACACAAGAGGGTGATATTCGGGTTTCAAGGACCAGACTATTTGTAAAGATACAACAAAGAGCCAGTGGAGGCTGGGTGTGGTGGCTCACACCTGTAATCCCAGCATTTTGGGAGGCTGAGGTGGGAGGATCACTTGAGCTCAGGAGTTCAAGACCAGCTTGGGGAACATAGTGAGACTCTGTCTCTACAAAAACATACAAAAATTACCCAGGCGTGGTGGTGCGTGTCTTTAATCCCAGCTACTCAGGAGGGTGAGGCAGGAGAATCGCTGGAATCTTGGATTTGGCCACTGTAGTTAGCCATGATTGCATCATTGCACTTCAACTGAGCAACAGAGTGAGACCCTGCTTGGAAAAAAAAAAAAAAAAAGCCAGTAGAACTGTCCTGGAACAATACTTCATATGTAAACAATGGGACTGGAGGACTAGCAGGGAAATTACTGAGTTAGAATTCAGCTTTCTAGATTTTTATTCTAGAGTGCCAGATAAGGGCTGGTTCCCTTGAGGAAAAAAGGAACACATTTAGATTAGCCTCAGAAAGTAAAGGACCCAGAGGAGCACTAGAGGCAGCAAAAGTCTTCACATTTTAATGGAAGAAAACTAATTGGTGGAGTGTGGGGATAAAGACAAGATGCCTCACACATGAAGAGCCCAGGAGACCAATGACCAGAGCGGAGTTCCCTGGACCAAACCCAGATTCATCCTGAAATGATGCCAGTCTGTGGAGTGGGAAAGATGCCAGACCTCTGGAGGGGAAACTTACCTCTGCTAAAAGGTAAGTGCTAGCCTAACAATTTGGCCAGGAAACCTCTATGATTTAGTAACAGAACCAGATAGATCAGAACAATAAAATATTATTTTTATATTGGTTTTGCTAACTGTTCATCATATTTACAATTAAAATCACCAACAAACTATACACAAAGTATCTTCTTTAACTTGCAAATAAATTATGATACATCCAAACAACAGTGAAGCCATTAAAATTACACACACACACACACACACACACACACACACACACACACAGAGATTGATTTTTGAGCAATATACACAAGGCTTCGAGATGCATTTGGTAAGACTAGAATAAGCTTAATTTTTAAAAAGCAGGCAATGGAACTAGGAGAAAGGAAAATTATAAACTAAACTCAGTTTTGAACATAAATGCAAAAATCCTAAATAAGACATTGGCAAACCAAATTAAATGCATGTTTTAAAAGAACAAATCACATCGTGACCAAGTATGGTCATGAAAATGACCTGAAAATTTCAATGATGGCTCAGCATTAGTAGAAACTCTATTAATATAATACATGACATTAACATAGTAAAAGAGAAAAATTATATGATTATCTCACTGCAGCAGGAAAGTCAAGGAATAAAATCCAATGCTCATGCATGAAAAAAACTCTTAGTAAAGTAGGAATTGGAAGGAACTTGTATATCCTAATAAAGATTAACTACCAAAAATCTCCAACAATCTATGCTTTGTATTGGGGGAAATGTTAGAAGCATTTCCTTTAGAGTCAGAAACAAAACAAGGGCACCTGCTATCACTAATTTCTACTCAACATTGACTGGAGGTCTCAGTCAGCACAATACGGAATTAAAGGTATTGGACAGGAAAGGAAGAAAGATGATGTGATAATGAGATTGTTTTCAGAGAAAATCTTAAGAAATTCTTCAAGACAGATTGTTGAATGCAAGAAGGGAGTTTGGCAAGATTACTCGGTAAAATACAGTGATATATCATATAATGACATATCTTTCAACAATAGACCACATATACCATGGTAGTTCATTAAGATTATCATACTGTATTTACTGTACCTTTTCTATGTTTATGTATTCTTAGATACATAGATATTTGCCATTGTGTTAACAATTGTCTACAGTATTTGGTATAGTCACATGCTGTACAGGTTTGTAACCTAGGAGCAGCAGTCTATACCATATAGCCTAGGTACGTAGTTGGTTATACCATCTAGGTTTGTGTAAGTACACTCTATGATGTTTACACAATGACAAAATCACTTAATGACGCATTTCTCAGGACGCCTCTCTCTTCGTTAAGCAATACGTGGTTATATAAATATACTAAAATTATACTCAAATACACAATGAGAAATTAGAATGTTTAACACACACACAATGGCAACAAAGGTTACAAGGTTTCCATGAATAAATGTAAGAAAAGATGTACAAGCCCTTTATGGACAATAGCATAAAACTATAGAAAAATATAAAAGAAAACCTAAGTTTTCTTTTAGTACTTCATTATTTTAACTTATTATTTTAATATCAAATATCTTTTAAAAAGCAGCAACTGTCTGCCTCTTACTCTATAAACTCAAAGCAATTCCAATAGACATTTCAATAGAATTCTTTTTATGCTACTAGATTTCACATGGAAGGTGATTCTATATTTCACTTGTATAAATGGAGAGCCAAAAATAGCCCAATACATTTTTGAAGAAGGAAGGTTTATATTTGCCAAATACTAAGGCTTAATATGAAATGATATCCAGCTCTCT
Organism: Theropithecus gelada; assembly: GCF_003255815.1. Classification (NCBI taxonomy): domain Eukaryota; kingdom Metazoa; phylum Chordata; class Mammalia; order Primates; family Cercopithecidae; genus Theropithecus; species Theropithecus gelada. The sequence goes on along the minus strand of NC_037677.1, from coordinate 26,755,372 downwards.
CACTTCTGAGTAGATATCCAGAGGAATTGAAATCAGCATGTTGAAGAGACATGTGCATTCTCATGTTCATTTCAGCATTAGTCACAATAGCCAAGATATTAAAGCAAGCTTAGTGTCCATCAACAGATAAATGGGTAAAGGAAATGTGGTATATCTACACAACAGAATACTATACAGCCTTTAAAAAGAAGGAAACTCTGTCATTTGCAACATGGATGAACCTGGAGGACAGTGTGCTAAGTGAAATAAGCCAGGCACAGAAAGACTATATGATCTCATTTATATGTGGAATGTAAAAACATTGATCTCATAGAAACAGGAAGTAGAATGGTGGTTATCAGAGCGAGGGAGGAGTAGGGGACAATGGGAGAAGGCAGGGAAAAAGCTGATGTTGGTCAAATGGTACAAAGTTTAATTGGACAAGAGAAGTAAGTTTTGGGTATCTTAAACCACAGCATGGCGACCATGATTAACAATAATATATTGTATATTTCAAAATTACTTAAAGAATAGGTTTTTAAACATTCTTACCACAAAAAAAAGTGATAAGGTGGTGAGATGATAGATGCATTAATTAGCTTGATTTAATCTTTCTATACTACATCATTTTGAATCCCATAAATAGATGCAATTATTGATTATTAATCAATTTTAAAATTACAGTATTGAAACTGTGGTATTGGTACAGAGCTAGAAAATTTATCAATGGAACAGAATATACTTTTTAATAAATGGCTTATTAAATGGACATTTAATAAATGACTCTGACAACTAGCTCTCGATGTGGAAGAAGACTAAATTAGACCCCTACATCACACTATACCCCAAATGTAATTTCAAGTGGACTAAAAACTGAAATGTGAAACTTTAGAAGACAACTTAGGAGCATATCATTATTACATAAGGTTCATTAGAATAAATAAAATAGATATTAAAAATCCATAGAGGAAAATTTTTAAAAATCGAGTGAGAAAGCAAGGTGGAAACGAATACCTACAGTATGATGACAAGAATATGTACTGTTTGTAGAAAATTATATGCACACATATGGGAATAAACATAATAAAAGCACATAAATAAACTTTAAGTGTAAAGCTAGGCAAATTTAACTACTTAAAAAACAAAACATCTGTAGAAAAAAATATCATGAGCAAAGTAAAACTCCAATCCACGCAACAGAAGAAAATAATTGGAACCCATATATTCAATAAATAGTTGATATGCATAATAATAAAAGATTCCAATAAGGCTATAATGGAACAGAAATATTCTGAAAGAAAGAGACAAAATGTCCACAATTCAGAAAGAAAACCACAGTGACCAGTAAATATCTGAAAAAATTCTAAATCCCATTAACAATCAGGGAATTGAAAATTAAAATCAATGAGACCCCATTTCGTACCCATCACATAGGCAAAAACTAGTAAATCTCATAACATCAAATATTAGTGAAGATGTAGGGAAAACAGGAACCCACAGACACTGTAGGTACAACTACTTTGACAAATGATGGGGAGTCCTAGGAAAACTGAAGATAAGTGTATTCTTCAATCCATGAATTCCATTTCTAGATGTCTACTCTAATGAAATCTTGCATGCACAAGAAGATTTGTGTGAAGTTGTTCATTGTAGCATGGTTTGTAATAGCTAAAGAATGAAAGCATTCCAATTTTCTGAACTAGTCCATTTTCTCACTGCTGTAAAGAAACACCTGAGCCTGGATATTCTATAAAGAAAAGAAGTTTAATTGGCTCACAATTCCACAGGCTGTACAGGAAGCAGGGCTGGGGAGGCCTCAGGAAACTTACAATCATGGCAGAAAGTGAAGGGGAAGCAGGCATGTCTTACCTGTCCAGAGCAGAAGAAAGAGAGGTGGGAGGTGCTACAAAATTTCAAACAACCAGATCTCACGGTAACTCACTCACTATCATGAGAACAGCACTGAAAAAAAATCCACTCCCATGATCCAATCCCACATTGGGGATTACAATTGGACATGAGATTTTGGGGGAGACACAGACTCAAACCATATCATGTCCATGGATATCCATTATCCTCTTTAGAGAGGAGTTCATTCTTTCCCCATGGGTTCAGCAGAAGATTGATTTCTTGCTCCTTAGCGGTTCTGTTTGGCTTGTGTGTCCATCTCTGATCAGATCCTTGAGGGTAATAGGATGGAATCAGTTAAGTGGCTTAAGTCAATCAGGGTCTAAGTCTAGAACAGTGGTTCTCAACCAATGGTGGGTGATTTTTCCCCAGGGGACATCTGGCAATGTTTGGAGACATTTTTAATTGTAACACGGGAGGAGGATACTACTGGCATTTAGGAGGTGGAGACCAGGAATGCTGCTAAACATGCTACAATGCACTGGACAATTAAACCTATGCCCCCTGACCCACCCATACACCCACCAAAGAATTATTTGGCCCAAAATGTCCATAGTACTGAGGTTGTGAAATTCCGCTCTGGAGCCATCTTATCTAAATCTCATGACTAAGAATGGGAGGGGGAGTTGTTTCCCAAAGAAGAATCAGAGTATAGTTCAGAGGGAAGGGAAAGTAATTAAAGTATCAGCCATCAATTACAGTATACTTAAAAAAGATTGAATAAATATATACACCAAATATTATCAGTAATGATTTCTGAGACAGTGTTCAATAATTTCTTTACATGCTTCTGCTTTCTAATTTATCTAAAATGAGATTCTGTGAAATGTAAAAAGTCATTTGAAGAGAAAAGTACAAAAGAAGTGTCTTTTCACCAAACAATACTAACCTCTTCCAAAATGGTATGCCTCAGTAGAGGTTGGCTCCATGTGCATGCTTTTACCCACTGTTACTGTCAAGTATGAATTATTTTGTATTCTACTTTTTTCTCCTTGACATTATTTCATGTAGACCATTCCACAAATCCAGGTAGTCCTCATATTTGACATTTTAATGGTTATATAATGTTTCATTGTATTGCTATGTCAAGATTTACTTAGTCATTTCCTGGCTGTTAATGATTTTGGATTCATCTGCCATTATGAAAAGCACAAACTTCTCTGCAAAACTGGAGCTTTCTTTACTATTGATTTTTTTCCTTGGGATTTGCTCCCCAAAGCCAATTTGCCAAATTGTCATCTTTAGTACATGTTGTCAGATTTCTTTGCAGAAAAAGTATGACACTATTTCTACAGGCAGTGTATGAGTTCTTAAAGCTCTGGTAGCTTTAGTTCCCCCCCCCCAAAAAAAAACTATTATTAATAATTTAATATGCATGAGGCAATATATTAGGCCATTTTAATTTTTAATTTATAATTATTATGGAAGCTAAACATTTTCCCAAGTGTTTGTTCACTATTTGTATTTTTCCTTGTGCAGACCATCTGTTCATATTCTTTAACCATCTGTCCAGTCAGACCTGAAATTGGCCATATAGATAATATTAATTTCCCTAATATATATAATGTTAAATGTTTCCTGTTATGTGTATTACAATGCTCTCGTATTTTTATCATTTTAATTTTTCTAATTTGAGACTAATCATTTTTTGTTCTTCATCTTGTGGTATGTATGTATGTACTTAAATTTCATTCACTTGAACCTGTCAACCTTATCATTTGTTCAGTGCTAACTCCTTTTATTGCTTCTGTTGTCCAAAAATTCTTTTTATTTCAAAACAGATATGCAGCATTGTTTTATTTTGTGTGTGTGTGTGTGTGTGTGTGTGTGTGTGTTAGAGAAGTTTAAACTTTCCCTCTGAAGTAAGACTGCTGAAATAAACTGACAGTAGAGTAGCAGAAGAAAAAGCATACAAATGTATTAAAGTGCACATGGTCACAGGACCCCCATAAATATGAGACTCGAAGAAAGGAAATTGTTGAAACTTATATATCTTCTTCATAGGAAAGAGGGTGATGGCAGAAATGCAGGCAATTTTGAGGGATTGTAAATAATTTTCAGGGAAATTGAATAGGCCCAAAGAGCAAACAGTAGTTTTTGAATTATTCTCTTTGGAAGAAGGATGGGACCCACAGTTATGGGAAGGTGAGGGGCAGAACTGTACTGTGAACAAAGGTTGTCTTATTACGCATTTAATTTTTATTTAAATAGTAAATATTTAAATAATCTTAAATAAATCTTAAATAATAAAGTAATCCTCAGAGGTGCCCTCAGAAGAACAGATAAAAAGTGTTTCAGGGCATAGCGATGACTTTTAGTCTTTCTTCTTCTACAGTGGTTAATCTTTCCTGGTTATCTGGTAAGAATCCTAGTAAAGAGATCTTAAGACAATTGCATTTCTTTTAGAAGACTCAGTGGGAGAAAACCCTTCCCTTCACTTGTGGGGAAGAAATAAAAAGTTAGAAAGTCCTTGTTTCTGAGGCAGCTTCTAAAGCCTTCCTATTTCATTTAATTCAAAAATGCTCAGCATACCAGAACACCATACTTTGGGGAATTGTACTCTGAGCTCTGACATGATATGCATACACACACACTACTTTTAACTCAAAAAATAATTCTTTTGGTTTAAGTGAATTGTTAATGTAAGCCTTAGACTCCAAGATTATTCCCCCTGTATTGATAGTCAGTTTCCCCCAAAATATATACTGAATAATTTTATATCCCCTTGTTTCTAATAGGTTAAATATGTATTAATTTCTGGAACCTCTTATCTCCTTGGACTATTTTTTGGTTATCATTTCAATCAGAACACTGTTTTCATACCTACTCTTCCTTGATAAGCACTTTTAATATGTGAGAGGCTACTTCTCCAATATTATCTTTAACATAAAAGTATATTTTCATCCACATTTATTTCAGTTGTTATTTTTTCAATTCCTCTAAAGTAATCCATTGGGATTGTAAGTGACATGGCTTAAATCTTTAAGTTGAATATTATTTTAAACTTCGTAATTTCAGCTCTTTGGTCAGCAAGTGTATCTTTCCATTTTTCACCACACGTCATATAATTACAGACTGAAGAGAGTTTAGATATAATTTGAGTTCTAGTTCTAGGCCACCCTCCCCTGTATTAGTGTCATTTTCCAGATGATCAAACCAAGGCCCAGAGACTGGTTTGTCTAAAACATCTGTATCTGCTTAGGAGAACACCTAGAAATTGAACCCACAGCATATCTCATGCTATTTTTTTTTTTACTATCAAACCATTTATTTAAGTCTTCATTCACTGCCTTTAGAGCTTTAAAACTATATTTTATATATATTAGATATTCCAGTTGGTTAGTTTCTGGGAATTCTCTAGATTGAGGTCGAACAAAAATGAGCATCGATGTTGAACTTTGGGCAGATGGAAGCAGATAGTCTCTTCAGTGCAGAGAAATTGTGCAAAGCTTATTCCAGTCCCTCATTGTTTCCCAAACGGCTTTTTGGTAGGGAAAAGCAAATTGGCTTTTGCACTGATCTCCCATTTTTTGGTCATTCTATCTTATCTTTTAGGGTTTTTATTATCAAACTTATAGTTTGCAGGGAAGTATGTTGGACATACAAAGAGTCAAAGTTATAGAACTTTGCCTTTCCTGAAGATTGTCACAATCGAATTCAGGACATCAGTTACACACTGTATCAACTTCATGAAACAGAAAATCCCAATAATAGTGATTTAAACAAAATATAGATTTATTGGTCTCTCATGTAATTGGGAATCTGAAGACAGGCAATCCAAGGCTAGCATATTGGCTCCACACTGTCTTCAGAAACCTGGGCTCCTTCACGTCTTCTACTTCTTTAAAATCAAGATGTTGGTCTCATCTTCATGTATACCAGAAGATTGCTAGTGCTCCAGTCATCATGACTAATTTCCAAGCAGAAAGAAAAGACAGAGCACAAGTCCAGTGCTCAGCCAGCTCCTCTTTAACTAGTTTTCCTGGCAGCTCCCAGTGATACCTGCTCCTATCATTGCCCATAACAGCATCATATGATTGCCACCAACTACAAGGGAGCTGGCAGATATAACATTTTAGCTAGGCATATTGCTACTGTTAAAGTCAAAGATCTGTTTGTAAGTAGAGAGAGTGGATACTGGCCAGGCAACGGATAGTCTCCACCACTCAGTGTACGAAGTAAAAGGGAAAACATAAAGTAGAGTTTTGTTCAGGCTAAGACCATGTGTCCAAGAATGTGAGGTTAATGCATGGCCTTGATGGTTAAGTTGGATTTAGACAAATGGTGGTGAGAAGAGGGGACATTTTAAGACCAGTAAGGGCCTGGGCACAAATGAGGTAAAGGTTCTCCTAGCAGGTGTAAAGGACAATGGTGGTAGGGAGGGAGGGACTTCCTCTGCACTTAGAATGTCTTTCTGGGAGTGTGAGGATATGCAGAAACGCAAGGATAGATTGGTTATCCACTCTGTTTACCAATTACTGTTGTCCTCATTAAATCTTCAATAACAACTAACGTTCATTAAAACCAAGTATGTACCAAAGGGTTTGCTAGGTGTTTTAACATATGTTATATCTAATCCTTATAATAACCCCATTTTGGGAATAAGAAAACTGATCTGTCACAGGTTGAATACTTGATCAAGCTCATGCATCTTTTAAATTTAAGATATTCTGACTTGGGTATGTTTTACACCAGACTCCATGGTTTTTTTCCCACAATGTCACAATGTTAAGTTAATTTATTAACTTTGCTTGGGATTGGGGGTGAAGGTGGTTGAGTTAAACTGGTATTCTTTGATATTTTCTAAATTCTAAACTTTAGGGCAACTTTACAAACTCTTCAACTAACTAGCAGTGTGATCACAGACAAGGTACTTAACCTTTCTGGATTTGAATTTGTTTACTTATTACTCAGATACAAAATTAGACAGATACTATAAGAGAAGAACATTTCAGTCCAACATACCTCATCAACACAGACACAAAAATTCTAAAAATTTTAATCCATGATACATAGAACATAATCCAACAATACATGAAACAAACCAAAAAAGCAGGCTTTATTGAAGAAATACTAAGTTGCTTTAACATTTGAAAATCAAGTAACAAACTAAAAAAAGAAAATAGGAAAAAACGTATTATTATATCAATAGCAGCAGAACAGCATTTGACAAAAATCCAACATCCCTTCCTGATAAAAACTCTCAGTAGACTACAAATAGAAATTTCCTTAATCTGATAGAAAATTTATGAAAAACTTATAGCTAACATCATACTTAATGGTAAAAGACTGAATGCTTTTCCTCTAAGATCAGGAATAAGACAAGGATGTTCACTCTCACCATTTCTATTCAACATTGTACAGGCTCTAGCCAGTGCAATAAGGCAAGAAAAAGAAATCAAAGACATCTGTACTAAAAAGGAAAGAGTAAAATTCTTTCTACCTAGATGACATGATTTTTCTATGTAGAAAATCTGATAAAATCCGTAAAACGTTACTAGAACTAAGAAATGAGTTTAGTAAGATTACAGAATACAAGATTAATATACAAAATCTACATACTAGCAATCAGAAATTGAAATTCATAAAACAATACCACAGCATCAAAAATACGAAATGATTTAGGATGAATCTATTAAAAGATGTGCAAAACCTATACACTGAAAACTACAAAATACTACTAGTAGATGTTAAGGAACACCTAAATAAATAGAGAGGCATATCTTTATTCATGGGTCAAAATATTCAATATTGTTATGATGCTAATTTTCCCCAAACTTATGGATAGAATCAATGCAATCCCAATCAAAATTTAAGTAAGCTTGTGTGTAGAAATTGAGAAACTGAATCTAAAATTTATGTTGAAAGACAAAGGACCTAAAATAGCCCAAACAACCTTAAAAAAGAACAGAGGTACAGTACCAATGCTAGCTAGTTCTAAGTCCAGTCATCAGGATATTGTAATATTGATGTAAAAATAGACAAATTAATTAATGGAACAGAATAGGAAGTCCAGAAATAGACACAACACATTGATAGGAAACTGATTTTTGACACAGATTCAAAAACAGTTCAGTGGAGAAAGAGTAGCCTTTTAAAAATTGGTGCTAGGAGCCTGGTGTGGTGGCTCACACCTGTAATCCCAGCACTTTGGGAGGCCGAGGCAGGCAGATTACCTGAGGTCAGGAGTTTGAGACCAGACTGGCCAGCATGGTGAAACTCTATATCTACTAAAAATACAAAACTTAGCCAGGCATGGTGGCACATGCCTGTAATCCCAGCTACTCGGGAGGCTGAGGCAGAAGAGTTGCTTGAGCCTGGAAGATGGAAGTTGCAGTGAGCCCAGATTGTGCCACTGCACTCCAGCCTGGCCGACAGACTGAGACGCTGTCTCAAAATAAATAAATAAATAAATAAAATAAATAAATAAACAAAATAAAAATGGTACTAGAACAACTGGATATAGATATGCAAAAAACAAAACAGATAAACCAAACAAAACAAAAATTTTGGCCGTATGTAAAAATTAATTTTAAATGGGTCAGAAACCTAAATGTAAAACCTAAAACTATAAAAATTTTAGAACAAAACATAGGCGAGAATCTTTGTGATCTTGGATTAGGCAAAGATTTCTTAAATATGATACCAAAAAAAGAACAATCCATTAAAAAATTGATAAATTGGGCTTCATAGAATTAAAAACTGCTCTTCCCAAGACACTATTAGGAGACAGAAAAAACAAGAGATTGGGGGAAAAAATCTTTCCAAAGCATATGTTTGATAAAAGATTCGTATCCAAAATATATAAAGTGTCCTAAGCTCAATAATTAAACAACTCAACATTAAATGGGCAAAAGATTTGAACAGACACTTCACCAAGAAAAATACACTCGCTGCAAATAAGCACATGAAAAGATGCTCAACATCATTAACGGCTAGAGAGTGCATAATAAAGCCACAATGAGCTACCACTACACAGGATCGGAACATCTATTATTAAAATCTCTGGACTTTCAAGTGTTGACAAGGATGAAGAACAATTGGAACTCGCATAGACTGCTGGTGGGAAGGTAAAGAAAAAAACCACTTGGGAACACAGTATAGTAGTTTCTTAAATGGTTACACCTACCTTATGACCTGGGCATTCCACTTCCAGGTATTTACCCCAGAGAAGAAAAACCATATATGTCTGTACGAAGATTTGCACAGGAATATTCCTAGTAGTTCTAACCAGGAAAATTGAAAGCAGCCTAAATCAAGTGCTGACTAGATAAACACACGGTGGTATATCCATAAATGGAATACTGCTCAGGAAGGAAGGAAGGATTGTTGCATGCAAAAACACGCAGGCATGTCAAAGTAACTATGTTGAGTGAAAGAAGCCAGACAAAATCAAGTACATATGGGATGATTCCATTTATGGACGACTCTAGAAAATGCAAACTAAAACAGATCAGTTTTTGGGCTGCGGATGGGGGATAGGTGGGGGTGGGGTAGGGCGAGGGAGGAGCAGAAGTGGGAGGAGCTGGGAGATGCAGAGATGGGTTGGGGAGGTCCTCGGGAAAAGGAAGGGAGAGAGGAAGGGGGAGGAAAGGCGAGGGGAAAAGGAGGGGAAGAGGGATAGGGAGAGAGAGAGGCAGAGTGGGAGGGAAGAGGGGCGGGGACCTGTGAGGGCCCAGGGCGCATAGTGGGAGGAGGAGGTGGGAAGGAGGGAAGAAGGGAGGAGCAGAGGAGGGAGAAGAGGTGGCAGGCGGTGTGGGCGGAGCGTGGGGAGGGAGGCCGACTAGCGCCGACGGAGGGGAGAGAATGGGGGAGGGGTAGGATGGGGGCAGGGACAGAGACGGGCAGAGACGGGCAGAGGGCAGAGGGCAGAGGGCGGAGCGGCGCCGGAGCGGGCGTCATGGCGCGGCTCCTCTGGTTGCTCCGAGGCCTGACCCTCGGAGCTGCGCCTCGGCGGGCGGTGCGGGGCCGAGCCGGCGGCGGCGAGCCCTGCACTGGGCCGGTACTGGGGGAGGCAGGTAGGACGCGGGTCCCGCAGGCCCCACCGCTGCCTACGGCTTTCGGCGTCATTTCACCCGCTGCACCCGGGAGCCTAAGGCCGGTCCAGGCCGGGCGCTGCCCTGGCAGGCACCCCTGCCCCCCCTACCTTAGGGTCTGGGACAGTGGATTGTAAACTTGGTGGCGGCGGGGTGGCGACTGACCCCTGTGAGAATTCGAGGAAATGAACACATGAGCCCCCTAAATGTGCGCGTAATTGTTTTTTTTTTTTTTTCTCTTGGCGCTGGGGCCCCTGACCCCTATCCGGGACTCCAGGCGAAGGCCCGCGGTCTGGGCTGCAGCAGCCCGGCCCGCGCGCCCCTGTGAAGGCCTCCAGTATTTTGCACTGCAGCCCTCTTCGTAGTTCCGCGGGCTTCCTTCCAGCATCTGAGAAGCCGGCAGTTCACACTAGGGATTCCTGGGGTGTTTCCTGCCCTGCTGTCTTCCCGTGTGTCTAAGAGCCAGGGAGACCGGGTAGATCATTTGTTCCTTCTTTAAGGTGACAGCCATTGTTAATGACTGAGACAGAGACCAGGGCGAGAGAGAGAGAGAGAGAGAGAGAGAGAGTGAGAGTGAGAGTGAGAGTTAGTTTTCTGCTAAATGCCTTTGGATCCTTTCTTGGATGTGGGTACCTGCACACTTCACCAAGCAGGAAGGAGTCACCTCGGGAGACCTGTGCCAGCTACCCCTGTATTTCAGGTCTATTTCAGGGGAACTTAGTGCCTCAGGGGATTGGCTTCCTGGGCGGTTGCCAGACTGACCCACTCTGAATCCAACTTTATATATGTTCATTGAAGACGTTCACCCAACTGATGAAAATGTACCAACTCATTCTGAGCTCTTTTTAGCCCCTGAAGTTTTCAAAATGTAGTGTTAAAAGAATACTTAACTAAATAAAAGCGTTGGCGTTGTGAAATGTTAGCTGATCCAACATGACTTCCAGCTATGGCCTTTCTAACCACTGGTGTCTCTGGTCAGTCAGTCTGATGACCTTTGTGAGCCCACTGTATGCCAAGCGTTGTTTTGCTGAGAACCACAGGTAATAGAAACAGATCACAGTTACCGACGAGCTCTCTATAACCCCTTGATACGGGATGGTGGTTATAGCGGTAACTACTTCATGGCTATAATTGCTGCTGTCAGAAGCAGCCTAATGAATTGCCCTGGGATCTGAAGTTCTCCACCAACATTAAAATTTGGCCAGACACCAGTAGGTAACAGGAGCTATGTACCTTATCAGATATCCCTCCTGGGAATTTATTCGAAGGAATTAGTTCAAAAGAAGAACAAGGAGATATATGCAAAGATGCTTTAAGCACTGGTCTCTTATAAAATGGAAACTGGCTGTAACCCAAATCAGTTAAGAAATACGTAAATCATGAAAATTAAATTCAACAAACTTTTAGGGAGTCATTAAAAATGATAAACAGGGAGTAGTTCTGGGATGAAGGGCTTGGGCATGAATAGATGCAGATTTTGAGTCTTGGCTCTCTGTTACTTCCTGGCTCTGTGTCTGAGCTCAGGCTGCTATTGCAAAACACCATGGACTGGGTGACTTAACCGACATTTTCTCACAGTTCTGGAGGCTGGGAAGTCCAAGATCAAGGTGGGAACGGACTTGGTTCCTGATGCAGACCTGCTTCCTGGCTTGCAGTTGACTGCCTTCTCACTCTGCGTTTACGTGACTATCTCAGGAAGGACCACTAGTGCCTCAAGGGAGCCTCACCTTTATGATCTAATGTAAAACTAATAACCTCCTAAGCCCCATCTCCAAATACCATCTCACTGGGAGTTAGGGCTTCAGCATATGGGAGTGGGGAGAGGAGCAGGGAGAATACATAACATTCAGTTTGTAACAATGTCTTTGGACATCTTTCTTGAATTTGGTAAGTTTAAACTTCAGATTTTTTTTTCCTTCTATCAAATAAGGCTAATGATAATAGTAGGGTTGTTGTACAGAATAACTTTTTAATTAAATATTTTGTTACAATGTTTGACACTTAGCAGGCACACAATAAATGTTAGTTATGATTACATAAATAAGTGTAAAGGACAAAAATGTAGCTACATTTAAGTTAAATCATGGGCTTAGGGAGTGTTGAGAGAGAGAGAAATTGGGAGGGGGGAAATGAGAAGATACTGAAATGACAGTATTTTTCTCCAGTGCTGCAATTTCTTATATGCTCAGAGTGATTTTTTTTTTTTAATCCAGGTTGATAAAGAGCAAACTGAAAAAGGAAAGTAAGAAATATTCTGGAGCAAAAACTCTGTTGCTTCAGGAAAATATTCTTTCTAGAGATAACTATGCTAGGAAACCATCCTGGGCATAGGGTTAAAACAGTCCAGGCACTGTGATGGGAGAGACTAGTTCTGCAGATCAGAATGGGCTGGGGATTCTTTTAATACCAGTTTCTGATGAGTTCCATTAGATTCAACACATTATTTATTGAAATGAAGTGGGCTTATGTGTGACAATTGGCAGTATAGCAACTGTGGCCAGGAAGGTTAGCAAAACCCGAAGAAGGCACCCAGTAGGTAACAATAGGACCAATAGTGGATTTCCTTAGGGATGAAAAAGTTGAGGCCCACCCCATGGAACTTCTGGCCAATAAGACATATGACCTGTGCAAATCACAGCACACAGAGAGAAGGGAACTCCAAGGAATTTGAGTTTATTAAGGCATAATTCAAAGTAAAGTTGTGTAGCTATCTCATGCAATAGCACCAATGGATACATGTTTTCATAGTGAAGATAGCAAGAGAATGTAGAGGGAATCTGGAAAATGTGTAGCCCCCAAAGGATGAGCACGTGGTGCAGAGGACAGAAAATACCTGCACACACACACAAAAGGACACAACCAGTGTGGAAACCTCTCTCTAGCCATGGTGGCCAGAAGACTTGACTCATTCCCAAGTGAGAGAACCTGTCGTGTATCTAATGCACACGTGCCTAAATTGCTGTTTGATAAAACTGCTCAGAATTTACTCATACTGCAATTTTTATTTAAACTTTGGTTGTTTTCTAAAACCCCAGTGTGTTCATTTGCTAGGGATGCCATAACAATATACCACAGGCTGGGCAACTTAAACGATGGAATTCATTTTCATACGGTTCTGGAGGCTGGAAGTACAAGACCAAGACTTGTCCTGAGATTTGTCCTGAGACCTCTTTCTTTAACTTGGGGATAGCCACCTTCTTGCTGTGTCCTCAGGTGGCCTTTTCCCTGCTGTCCCGTCCTCTTATGAGGACACCAGTCTTATTGGACCAGGGCCCCCTCTTAATGGCCTTATTTTAACATGATTGCCTCTTTAAAGGCCCTGTCTGTAAATGCAGTCACATTTTAAAGTACTGGGGATCAGGACTTCAACATATGAATTTGGAAGTTGGGGGGCAGGGAATGTCGTAATTCAGCTCTTAACATCCAGGTCAAAGAAACCTCTAAAAGTGATACAGCACACATATATCCTGACCTGGGTGTACCCAACTGAGCGTTTGTCATTGCGCTATCAAAGCAAAGTCTGTGTGCCCTTGACTGAGCCTTCTAGGTTGGCAAATCTGCAGCTAAATGTTGCATAATTGGTGCTTGAACAAGAACTAGTCTAAATATTATTGCCTACCCACTAAAGCTTTCACACACATTAAAAATGGTGTAAAAGGTCCACATTGATAAGGATTAAAAGAACCATTAAAAATGTTCTTTCATATTGTACTTAGATGAAGGCTTAATTCTTTCGGTTAGCAATTTAAACACTAGTTATATATTTTAAACTTAAAAAGAAAACATTACAGCGTGGCACTGTATCATGAACCTGTAGTCTCAGCTACTTCGGAGGCTGAGGAAGGAAAAATCACTTGAGCCCAGGCGTTCAAGGCTGTAGTGTGCTTTGATCATGCATATGAATAGCCATTGCGCTCCATTCTGGGCAATACAGTGACACCCGGTCTCTTAAAAAAATTAGGGCAGAGGGAGGAGGTGGTGTCTGAAGAACAGATAGTCACTCTCTAATAGGTGTAACAAAATACAGAGGTGTGGGAGAGGGAGCTGGGAACCCAGGCAAACTCAAGCCTTAGGTTCAAAGCGAAGGAAGTACCTGCTTTAAAACAGGTACTTGAGAGTCCCACTGACTTTTAGCCCTTCTCTAATTCCCACTTTCCAGTGTCAGCTACTATATTGTGCTGCCTGTTGAGTCACACTAAGGACAGTGCTTCCAGGAGACAATAGGGTTTTTTTCCAAGCCCATTCCACTTCCTCCCTGAAAGGAGATAGGAAGATAAAGCCAGCTTCACAGACTGTAAATTCCAACCTTAGTACCTGAAGTTGGTCCTCTTACCTATCCACAGGAATAATGCAAGATCTTTGCCACAGCCAAGAGGAGGGTGTTTTATCATGATGCTGTTTACTCCTTTCCTTGACAAATGTCAGTGATAGCCAGAGATTAGGTCTCACAAATCCCCCCATGGGACCAGAGTTTAAATATGGGAGGAGGAACCCAGGACATTCACTCTTACTAGCAAAGCCTGTTCTTGCTCTTTTTAGCCTCTGGCTAAAGCATTCCCTTTTTTCATCATTTGGGGTGGCCAAAAAGAGATAGGATCCTGAACAGAAGTGGCAAAAAAACAGACAGGAGGAGGCTTGTATTAGTTTGTTTTCAAAGTGCTATAAAGAAATACCAGAGACTGGGTAATTTATGAAGGAAAGAAGTTTAATTGGCTCATGGTTCCACAGGCTGTACAGGAAGCATGGCTGGGGAGGCCTCAGGAAACTTACAATCATGGTATAAGGTGAAGAGGAAGCAAGCACATCTTACATGGTCAGAGCAGGAGGAAGAGAGAGAGGGGGAGGTGAACTTTTAAACAACCAGATTTCTCAATAACTCACTATCATGAGAACGGCACCAAAGGGCCCCCATGATTTAATCACCTCCCACCAGGCCCCACCTCCAACACTGAGGATTACAATTTCACATGAGATTTGTGTGGGGACACAGAGCCAAACCATAACAGAGGCAGTCACTTGTTCCATTGTGACAAGATGGAAAAAGGGTAGATGTAGGTATTGTTAAGTGTGATGGTTTGGTAGCAAGAAGGTTTGTGGCTTTTGATTTTGCAAAAGTGGAATCTGTTGAGAGGAAGGGGAGATGTAGTAGAGACCATGGTTTGAGGAGAATGGAAAAGGTTTTTTTTTTTTTTTTTTTTTAATTTCAGTAGGTTTTGGGGGAACACGTGGTGTTTCATTACATGAATAAGTTATTTCTGTAATGGTTATTTATCAGATTTTGGTGTATTCATCACCCGAACAGTGTACATGGTACCCAATGTGTACTCTTTTATTCCTCATCCCCCCTCACAGCCTTTCCCCTCTGAGCCCCCAAATTCTATTGTATCATTCTTATGCCTTTGCATCCTCATAGCTCAGCTCCCACTTATAAATGAGAACGTACAATGTTTGGTTTTTCATTCCTGACTTACTTCACTTAGAATAATAGTCTCCAATTCCATCCAGGTTGCTGTGAATGCCATTATTTTGAGTGGTATTCCTTAGTATATATATACCATCATTTCTTCATCCACTAGTTGATTGATGGGCATTTGTGTTGGCTCCATATTTTTACAATTGCAAATTGTGCTACTATAAATGTATGTGCAAGTATCTTTTTTCATATAATGACTTCTTTTCCTCTGGGTAGATACCCAGTAGTGGGATTGCTGGATTAAATGGTAGTTCTACTTTTAGTTCTTTAAGGAATCTCCACACTGTTTTCCATAGTGGTTGTACTAGTTTACATTCCTGAGAGTGGAAAAGGTTTAAAACACCCATTGCAGAGAAATGGGAAGACAGCTGACTGGGGAAAGATAATACTCACCATGGTTCACTGAAACCCCAGTGAGATGAGTAACTTTGAGTTTATAAGGACAACTCTCTCCCCAGGTGGGGGATTTCCTCCAGTAGTGCTTGATGGTACGGGGGTGGCCATGGAGAAGATAGTTTTTTAAATAAGCTTTTTTATTTTGGAATAATTTTAGATTTATAGACAATTTATAAAAATAATGCAGAGTTCTCAAAACCCCTCACCCAGGTCCCCCTGGTTATCCGCTGACACCATCATTGTACATTTGTCAAAACTGTCTCTGTCTTTCCTTGTTTTTCATGACCTTGACAGTTTTGGGGAGTACTCGTGGGGTTCCTTGTAGAATGTCCCACAGTCTGGGATTGTTTGATGTTTCTCCCCACAATTAAACTGGGATTATGGGCTATTGGGAAAAATCTCATGGAGATGAAGTTTCTTTCTAGATTCATGTGCTCTTCCCCATCTCTCCCCTCAACACTGAGACACACACACACAAACATACACTCACACACTCACACTTATTTATATTTCTCTTGCTAAACCATTTGAGAGTTGCAGACATCATGACACTTTACTGCTAAATATTTCAGCACATTTCCTAAGACCAAAGACGTTTTCCTACAAAACCTCAAGACGGTTTTCCTCTCAGGAAATTGAGCACCCTTGTCTAATACACAGCTGATATTCAAATTTTCCACCATATACCAACAGTGTATTTTATAGCTCTTATTTTTTTTCTGGGATCTAGAATTTAATAAAGGGTCACACATTGGTTTCAGTTGTGGAGAGTCCTTGCTTTCCACAGGAAAGTGAAAATTTCCCTAAATTTTCACTTATGTGATTGTTTCTTCATGAAACACAGATTGAATGTTTTCGGCAGGAAAACTTTACTGGTGATGTTGTGTCCTTTCCAGAGCATCACATCAGGTAGACAGGATGTCACCTGTCCCGCTGTTGGTGATGCTAGCTTAGCCTATTTGGTTAAAGTAGTGGCATTTTTCTTCTTTGTAATTAATAAACTCTGGGGTTGTATTTTGGGAAGATGTGACTATTCTGTTCCCCAGCAGTCGAAAGGGGTTTTGGAATCCTCTGATGATTTTTACAAAATGGTGATCTAAAAATTTCTATAATTCCTTCTTCATTTATTACTTGACATTCTGCAGGATAACTCTGAAGGCCATTGAGCAATAGTAATTATCACATAAATACATTTTGTTTTGTCCCCAAAGTGTCAAATACCCCAAAAATCATGTGTTAACTGAGGTATATTCCGTAGGAATTTCAGATATATATTTCCATAGTAAAAAGAAACCCCTGTAGTCGTATAAACAGTATATTTAATAAAAGATACCTCCTGGGGAGCCCTTGTGTAAAAATAATAACAGTAATAAAAAGAAAGAAAAAAACTTTTAATATATTAAATAGTTTAAAAACCTTTTAGCAAAATGTAAGCAATCAGCTATATGCATCACTGGAAATGCAGTATTGTTTGGTATTATAAACTGGAGAGAAGATAAGTCTTTTCTTGCCGAAGGACAATTTAGGACTTTTTTTTGTAACCTAAATGAATTTCAACTGTAACTTCTGACATGTTTGATATATAGATGCTGGCATCACGGGCATTTAACATTTCATCTTCAGTGCCATAGTCAGATTACTAACCGTTTGGGCCTCTGTTTCTCATCTGTAAACTGAAGAGTTGGACACATTACAAAATCCTTTCCAATTCTTAATGTTGGATGATTAAAAACATTTATTATAGGAGTTGGACTTCCTACTCCCTTTGGCTAAAGAGAGTATTGCTCTAGTTACTTGGTTTACGCTCATGTGAATAAATGTAGTAATATAGATGCCAAGGCGAGCAGGAAAGAGGAAAATAAAATATGGACAAAAACCATGAAGCATCATAATAGATTATTGTAGGTCTGTTTCCCTTTCAGGACTATATGCTATGGGAGTTTCTTCTTTTGTTCCATGCAAGAAGATTTTTAAAATAGAGACCTCCCTTGACAAAGAAAATCAGAGCTATCCTTATAAACCAGCAAGGGAGAAGAGTTTAACAATCGACTAGCTCATGGTTCTTTTCTGGCCAATGCCTCAACTACTTCCGGCTAGATCCTGACAGCAACTGCTCCTCTGAAAGTCATCAGAGAAGAGAGGATCAGTTTCTATCCTTAGGTACCTGAAGGGAATTATTCCACATTCTTTCATATTTCAGCTGCCTCTTTCACTTCTATGCCCCAGGAGGACTAGAAAACTGGCTCTCTACTTCTTATTAATTTCTTATTAAATTAAATAGTCAATGAAGGCATTAGCCTTCTGGTCCCCATGAAGAATAAACTCATGGGAGAGAGAAGAAGGGACTGGATTATTCTGCTGGGTGACAGTGCACTTAGGGAAAAAAGCCAAGGAAGAAAAGTCCATCAGGTGTTTTTGTTTTAATTTTTAAAACTCCTGTTTAACAATACAGGGTCTCTTGCAACGTGTGAGCTGCCTCTTGCCAAGAGTGAGTGGCAAAAGAAACTAACCCCAGAGCAGTTCTACGTCACGAGAGAAAAAGGAACGGAACCGGTAAGCTAAGCTGGTTTACAGTTTTCTGATTGCGTGTGTTGGCAGTGAGGGGGCAGTTGGAATAGGTCCAGCTATGAAACCCAACTACCCAGCAACACTCCTCTTCCATTGTCCCCTTCTCGGAGTGTTGATATTCATCAAGTTGTAGAAACCTGAAACTCTTCCCTGGACACATCATCTCTATTCTGACTCCTAAATAACCTTCCTGTCATTTCAATTCCGTGCACCGCTATCACCTCCCCTCGGGGCCAAGTCACTGTCACCTTCTCTGCGCATGGCCATTCTTGCTCCAGCCAACCCATTCTCCACACTGCAGCCAAAGAGTTCTTTGGAAAACACAAATCTGACCATATCACTCCCCAGCTCAAAACCTTCGGTGGCTGCCCAGTGCTTTCAAGGAAAAAGAAAAGATGAGATGACTAATAAGGTCCTAACGGCCCCTGGCTCCCACCCCATCCTCAAATCCAGCCATCTTCCCTCTTGACCCAGTACTTTGGCCACACCACCCTTGAGCTCTCACACACCCTGGGCTCCCTTCTCAGGGCCTTTGCACCCAGCATTCCTTCTTCTCTCCCATCATCCCTCCCCACACCCTCCACCCATTCATTCAGACCTACCTTGTAGCTCTTAGCCCAAATCTCATTTTCTCTGGGAAACCTTCTCCTAGCCCCCAGCTAGGCTTGCTTCTAGCAGAACTCTTCCTTCATAGCATTTGCCATCGCTGCTATAACCCCTGGCACCTAATGTGGTGGCTGGCCATAGTAGGCATCCAAAAAATCAACTATTGTGAATGTTGAATGACTGCCAGGTAAGCGGCGCAAACATTATTTAAACTGCATTCGGCAGTCTCGGCTTTCATTCATTTTCTGAGAAAACAACCCTCAGTGGTTCCTCATTATAACATCACTTTTTACAGCACTGCATTTATCTGTGTGTCTGTGTGTGTGTGTCTGTGTGTGTGTGTCTGTGTGTGCGTGTACAAGTTTCTGGGGTACATGAGAAAATTTGTTACACATATATAATGCATAGTAATCGAGTCAGGGTATTCAGGGTGTCTGTCACCCAAATACAATGCATTTTTGTTAAGTGTCATCCACCTACTCTGCTGTCAGGCCCTGAGCATATTCCTTTTCTCTTACTGTATGTTTGTGGCCTTTAAGCCACTTCTCTTCATCCTCCCCCTACCCTCTGCTCACCCTTCCCAGGCTCTGTTATCCATTTTTCCACTCGCTACCTCCATGTGTTCAAATTCTTTAGCTCTCACATATAAATGAGAGCATAGTGCCGCATTTCTTAACCAGCGGTCTTAGACCCAAATATAGCTGCTGGAATGTAGCTTTTCTGAATTGAACTTTGTTATTAGGTATTTTTTACTAGTGAAGCAGATCTCACAGAGTGGACCCCAGCCCTGTGGCTTCAAGCATAGTAGAGTATGAATGTTTTTTCCTTTGTCAGCACCTGCAAAACTCATGTCACTACCCACGTGCACTGCCATTGTAATCATGGTGTCACCCTCAGTTTCTCCAATGCTAAAGTCATCAGAAGGACCAGCACATCCCAATAGAGTCTCTTGAAATGCTGGTATTTTTGAAAACTTCCTGTAGGTGGGATTTTACTAAAGCCCTCATTGGGAAAGAGACTACATTAGCCATTTGTGTAGATTGCACAAGGGAACCACATGATACTCTGTGAGCAGTTGTATGTATTCCCAGAGTATTCTAAGCCAACCCTAATTCTCAGGTGCAGAGCCAGGCCGGGCTTGGTATGTAGAGAGAACCTAGAGATGAGCTGCCAGATGTTTAGGAAAATAAATATGTGGGCTTCTCAAACAGATGGTGCAATATACTCTCTGTATTTGGCCATTTGACAAAATGAGCATCATTCATTATTTTAACTAATGTTATAAATCCCTTTCCATGGATCCATTTCCACATTTAACTTTTTAGAATATTGCAGAAATGTAAGCCTTCATTAGCTTTGTTCACCTAAGAGAAGAGAAATGAAACATCGAAGGTGTCTCTTTGGTGACTCTAAATTAAAATTCAGTCCCACATGGTTTTTCTTGGGCAACAGTAATACGCTAGCACTCTGCTAGACCAATGAATAAATTTACAGGCTGGCTGAGCAATAACCGGAAGTCAAGTATCAATAGAAGGGAGGTTTTGTGCGGGTCATTCTCTGTCTACTCTCCAGATCCACTCTCCACGGGATTCCCCTGCTCTGAGCTCTAGGAAGAGTGAGCAGTTCCTCTTCCCCGCAGCTATTGATTCAGTTTAGCCAGTGGGAGACACCAGTGAGATCTAAAGGTGGGATGGAGAAATCACTAGGGCCCAGCATTCTCTCTGTGGGGCTGCAGGTTGGCAGTGGCTGTGTTCCTGTATTGCAGGTGGCAGCTCTTGCAGGCAGCCCTCCCCTGCAGGTGCAGCCTCACCAGGTTCTGGCCACTCCCTCTTCCTCTGTCCCACAGGCCTAGTGGAGGCCATGGCGTCTCAAAGTCATTAGCCTAGGAGGCTTTGCCCTCACTTGTGGATTTCCATTGGCCCTGTCCGCACCTTTGTAAACAGTCCTGTGTGAAGTTATCTGCAGTCATCCCTCTTGAGTGTGTCACCTGTTTCCAGCAGGTGTGTTGTATTGACAAGATGGAATGGCAAACTGCCGTCGGTCCAGCAGACCTTGCAATCCCAGGGGAATCTGGAACGTCATTCTCTCTCTGACCCTGGCCCCTCCCTGTGCAGCCAGGCATTTCAGTTCTCTCTTCTAAGTATTCTTGAATCTCTTTCTTTTATTTCCACTGCTCTGCCTGAGCAGGAGCACACTCCAGGCTGCATGTGTGAGGGACATTGGATTGCTCTCTGCCTTTGGTGGCATCTTGCCCCATTCCAGCTCATTCTTTACCTGAATGTCAAGTGATCTTTCTAAAAACCAACTCCAATCAGGCGTCCACCCAGTTGACAAGTTTCCAGTAGCTTCACATTTCCAGTAGGACACAGTTTAAGCTCTTCGTCACGATCTAACCAACCCCAGCTGGCCTGGTCTCACCCGCCTTCCGGCATCATCTCTCTCCATCCTCCTCTTTGCCCTCTTCTCTCATGTGGGCCTTGCCCAAGGTGTTCTGCCTGCCCGAAATACTCTTCCATTTCCTCATTCAAAAGTCAGCTTAGTGTTGGCATTTTTCTATAATAAACAACAATCAGTTGTGCAATTTAGAATAATAATAAAAGATTAAGAAATAAAAAGACTCCCCCCCAACATCTCAGATAATATCTGATACAGACAGCCTTTGTGGAAACTCCTTTCATAGTGAAGGGTACAGCGCTACCCGAACTCCATGCCATCTCTATCATAGCTGTCACCACATGGTATAAATTGTCAGTTCACGTGTGTCTTCCTCCCACTTAAGTAGCAAATTCTTTGAGTGCAGAAACTGTTTTGCTGCCCACCTCTGCAACATTAGCACCCAGCTCAACCTGGGTTTATATTAGATTATCAGGTAAATACTAGAAATGAGGTAGAAGTTGAGTTTAACCCTAAATAAGTTACAGGACTTGTATAAAATTGGAGAGGGAGGGCACATCAGGAAGCTAGGCAAGGAGAGAGTGGGTAGATGTCATTTCAGAAACTATGTTGGCTGAGTATTCCTTTTCATTGATTTTTTTTTTTCCTTGAGATGGGGTTTTGCTCTTGTTGCCCAGGCTGGAGTGCAATGGTGCGATCTCGGCTCACCGCAACCTCCGCCTCCTGGGTTCAAACAATTCTGCCTCAGCCTCCCGAGTAGCTGGGATTACAGGTACCTGCCACTACACCCGGCTAATATTTTGTATTTTTAGTAGAGATGGGGTTTCACCATGTTGGCCAGGCTGGTCTTGAACTCCTGACCTCAGGTGATCCACCCGCCTCGGCCTCCCAAAGTGCTGGGATTACAGGCATGAGCCACCGCACCTGGCCTTCACTGATTTTTTAATTTTTATTTTGCTTACTGTGATAGCAGTTATCTGTCACTTCCTCTGTCCAACTGCCCCCCTGCAATAATGAGATTATGTTTTGAGTCTTCCCAGGCTGTCTGGATCCTATGAAAAGGCTTTTCTAGATCAGCCTTGGAACTGGCAGTCCTGTTTTGCATGCGTGCATCTTCAGCCCAGGTGGGAAGGATGGGAAGCTTCCTCTTTTTTTTTTGTTTTTGAGATGGAGTCTTGCTGTGTTGCCCAGGCTGGAGTGCAGTGGCACAGTCTCGGCTCACTGCAACCTCTGCGTCCCAGGTTCAAGCAATTCTTCTGCCTCTGCCTCCTGAATATCTGGGATTACAGGCATGTGCCACCACATCTGGCTAATTTTTGTATTTTTAGTAGAGATGGGGTTTCACCATGTTGGCCAGGCTGGTCTTGAACTCCTGACTTCAGGTAATCCACCTGCCTCGGTCCCCCCAAAGTGCTGGGATTACAGGCATGAGCTACCATACTGGGCCAACTTCCTCTTCTTTACAGCTGCCAACTAGTGCCAGTTTTGGGAGCAGGCATTTGAGGGGACTGGCCATAAAGGACCAGCTCACTACCATTCAGATTTCTGCAGCTAAGTTTAGGGTTTTAAAGAAGGAAAACATCCAAGTGTGCCCAGATGGTAGGCTCAGTAGGTTAATTTGAAATTGTCTGTCATGCAGCTCACTGAAAATGTGCTGTTAAGCTACCACAGGGAATTTGGATGTTTGACCTGTGAATGTTTTGAGTTGGGAAGCCTGGAGGGGTCTGAAGATTTCCTGAGTCAGCTTTGTCACTTGATGAGCTGTTCTGTGCTTTGGCTTTCCTCGGGCCCATAGGAGGGGATGGTGCCTGCTGCCAAGCCCTGTGATAGTGGATCTTCATAGTCAGCTTGTGCAAGGGTTGATTTTCTTTAATTTTCTTTGACAGAGGAGATGACAAAAGAAATTGGGCAAAAATGGTCTTTTAAAAAAAGTCATCAGCCGGGTGCAGTGGCTCATAGCAAGTGCCTGTAATCCCAGCACTTTGGGAGGCTGAGGCATGCCGATCACTTGAGGTCAGGAGTTCGAGACCAACCTGGTTAACACGGTGAAACCCCGTAAAAGTACAAAACTTAGCTAGGCTTGGTGGCATGCACCTGTAGTCCCAGCTATTCGGGAGGCTGAGACAGGAGAATCACCTGAACCCAGGAGGCAGAGGTTGCAGTGAGCTGAGATCGTGCCATTGTACTCTAGCCTGGGCAACAGAGTGAGACTTCATCTCAAAAAAAAAAGAAAAATCAAGTTTGAGAAATAACATTTAAACAAATATTGACTTGGCTCATTCATTGACTTGTCTCCTGTTCTCCTCTCAGAATACCTCTGAAAACTTGCAAACCCTGTAACTCACAATGAACGTAGTAATTTCATCTAAGTAGTAACCTGGGTTGGTGGGGGGAGAATCTAGCTCATTATTTAACATTTATTAAGTACACTGTGTCCTAAACATTATATGAAGCATATTAAAGGCAAAATCCCTGATCTCACTGAACTATGCTTTTTATGTATTTATATTCTGTCTTTAACTGGAGATTTCAAAGTATGTTAGACAGTGGACTAGATTCCTGTTGTATTAACTCTTCTAAAAGGGAGAACGAAATCTCACACAATCACAGAGGACAAGACTCTGTTCTCTTGCTTTTTCACCGACTTTGATGCTCTTGGATGAAAAGTCCTGTATGAATACAAAGATTATCAATGTCATAATTTGCATATTGGGTGCAATAAAGCCCCGGCTGTAGATACATCTGCAGGCTGCTTCATTGGGTGCATTATAATTTTCTCTCTGGTGTTATTTGCACTTCGTCAAATTAGTACAGAAATTCCTTGATTTGGGGACTTACCCAGGATTTAAATCTGCTGTATCATCTCCTGCCAGTAGTATGAGAAATCTGAACGTGACATATCTAATTTACTTTCAGCCTTTCAGTGGGATCTACCTGAATAACAAGGAAGCAGGAATGTATCATTGCGTGTGCTGTGATAGTCCACTCTTCAGGTAAGATAAAGAATCGAGAGCTACGGAAGGAGAGCAAACCTCTAGGTTCTTACTGCTGTGTTTCATTTGAGATCTTGGATAAATAAATACCCATAATACCCATTTTGTTTTTTAAATTGCCCTTCTCATTTTGCATTGTTGCTGTAAGGAGAGCTATTCATATGAGATACTTGCCTGTCTTGACTTTTATTTCTAGCATTTAGAGCCATTAACAAGACTTCTTAGCTTATATTCTTCCTTCCTCTATCCTCAAGAAATAGCAAGGAAATAAAACTTGGTGGGTACCTTATGATAAAACTATTAGAGTTTTTTTTTTTTTAGAGGGAAAGTATTTAAAGAAATCTAAACCATGATTATATTTGCTGGGCCATGTGATTAAAACTCTCTCTCTCCCAGGGAAAATGGGTTTATAATTTAATTTAGGAAATGTAGAATTTTATGAGGATAGATTCCCCACAATGCTTGACAGTAGTGAATACCATACCCTCTTCTATATAGCTAAAAGTAAATTTAATTGTCCCTTGATTTCAAAGCCTCTTTTAAGTCAATCAGGATCTGAAATCTCTCAACAAAGGCTTTTTTGTTTAGACACGCAGGAAACAGTCTTAAAAAAAAAAGTAGATTCGATGGAGAAGAAAGGAAAATATCTTTGAAGTCCTATTTTTCAGAACTTCAAAGATGTTTTCCTTTCTTTTGCATCAACCTTAAATTAGTTTAGAATAAAATATAAATCAAGCCAGCCCTGTGCATCACCCATTAGGCAGTGCTTCCTTCTGTCCTCTGGGCTTTGAGCAGTCTGGGCCTTCCTGCCCGACTGGCTGCTAATGTGGGCTGCGTTAGGAAGCCGGACCCGCCTGCAAGGATGAGAAGCGATTAGCATCGATTTTCCTCCATGCTTACAGATGGGCAGGCCTTTGCCCAGATGCATTCACATTGGCATGGGGGAAACTAGAAGGAGGTTAATTTTTACACAGTAAAATGTGGGACTCAGGTTTCTGAGACAATAGTTATTTCTTGACGTTTGGTTCTGTTAAAGAGGAGAGGTAGGACTTTGAGATGGCCCATGAACTTTAAGCCATAGAACCATGCTGCCAGCATGTCAAAGGCTCCCTTGTTACTGCAGGCATCAGGCAGTGTTCTGTCTCCCTCTTCACACTGTGAATACAGAAGATAAATCATCCTTGCAAGAGCATTCTCCTAAATCATAGTCTTCACTCTTCCCCTTCCTTGATGTTCCGGTTTCTGCATCTGAAAAAGAAGGGGCCTTCTTCCCTTCCTTTCACCTTGCAGGCTTAGTTGTAGTGTCAGAATACTGGAACCAAGAGGGTCCTGAGTCCAGAGCACAAACCTCTGTCCAGTAGAACTTCCTGTGGTGATGGAGATGTCTGTATCTGGCCATGTGGTAGCCGCTCATCACATATGCTTGTTAAGCACTCAAGATGTGGCTAGCATGGCTGAGAAGCTGACTTTTTCAATTTAATTTTAATTAATTTAAACTTAAATTTAATTTTAATTAATTTAAACTTAAATTTAATTTTAATTAATTTAAACTTAAAAGGCTACATGTGGCCAGAGGCTACTATATTAGCACAATGCTAGTTCAAATTAAGGAAGTTAAGTGACCAACCCCAGGTCCTGGAGGTTGTGAAAGAGTCAAGACTAATAGGAAAACCAGCCGATTCTCCAAAAGCCCACTGACCAAGTGGCCAGTTTAAGGGACTGCCAATTCACCAACCTTGTTTTTGTGTAACCATTTAGTTTCAGTTGAAAAGTTTCCATTTTGCATTCTTAAAGACTTCTGAGTTTGTTTCTGTTCTTCTTTCTTGTTGCTGCTACTGCAGCTGAAGGAAATAATATATTCCTGAAGATTATTTATGTTCCAGAATATACTGTTCTTAAAGATGCACTCATTTATGGGAGAGGCAGTAGAATGGTTAAGATTGCCAAGGTATATATCCTGGCCCCATTGCAGTGTGACCTTGAGCAAATTTCTTAACCTTTCTGTGTCTGATTTCCTCACTTATAAAATGAAGATAATAGTAACTAATTCATAAGGTTGCTGGGAGGATGATCTGAGTCATGAGTTAATACATGAAAAAGCATAGAGCGATGCCTGACATGCCTGACTCAGGCCAGGCAGTTGCTGCAAGTTAGTAATGAATTTTTTTTTTTTTTTTGAGATGGAGTCTCGCTCTGTCATCCAGGCTGGAGTACAGTGGCGTGATCTCGGCTCACTACAACCTTGGCCTCCCAGGTTCAAGCGATTCTCCTGCCTCCTGAGTGGCTGGGATTACAGGCGTGTGCCACCACGCCCGGCTAATTTTTTGTTTTATTAGTAGAGATGGGGTTTCACCATGTTAGCCAGGATGGCCTCGATCCCCTGACCTCAGGTGATCCGCCCGCTTTGGCCTCCCATAGTGCGGGGATTACAGGCATGAGCCCCCGCACCTGGCCATAATGACGTGTTCTTAAGCAACAGAGCCCTCTTAGGGCTGTATACATGAATGTGCTTTTGATCCTGAGGAATTCTGGAAGATATATTCTAATTAATGAGAATATACAAATGCAGACTATATTCCTGAGCCTTCTTCCTGTTCAAGAGGAGTTTTAGAAATACATTCTTGTTTTGCCTCTCATTTTCCTTCTCTTTCTGTCTCTGGTCTCCAGTTTCTATAGTAGGAAGCAGAGGTACAGAAAAAAAAAAAATTCCTTCAAATGTTTGTGTAGAATGAAAGTGAAGGGAAAGTTGGTCAACCAAAACTAAGTAGTTCTTTTAACAAGTAAACGCAGGGCCCGCTCCTTTGAGCTGCCTGCTTCAGCTCGGCTGCTTCCTGCCTGGGACCCCCTTCGTGCTGTGCTGGCCTCCTGGGATCTGCTCAGCCCCACTATTGCTAATTGAAATTCCACTTATTTTTGGATCCCAGATTTATCCTGAAACCTCCTCTGATAGCACACACTGTGGGGGTTTTTTTTAAAAAATCTGCTTCAAATTCCTATTTATCAGTATCACACAATTTAGGACCTAATTATTCTCCTATTGGTTCAAGTATTTTATTTAGTTAAGGAGAGAAACTTGATTAGCTCTTGAGCCCCTTGGCCATCTTATCCTTCTTGGACAAGCCTCATGGAAGTTGCTACGGGTTGAATTTTGTCTCCCAAAAAGACATGTTGAAGTCTTAATCTCTGGAAGCTGGGAATGTGACCTTATTTAGAAATAGGGTGGCTGCAGGTATAATTAGTTTAGATAAGATCATATTGGAGTGGGGTCAGCCCTAGTTCCAAAATCACTGCTGTCCTTCTAAGAAGAGGAGAAGTCGTCCAGACAGAGAGGAGACAGCCATGTGAAAACGGAGGCAGAGGTTGGTGATCTGCAGCTATAAACCAAAGACTGCCTACCTTAGAAGGTAGGAAGAGGCAAGGAAGGATTCCCTAGACGCCTCAGAGCCCTGCGGACACCTTGACTTTGGACTTCTATCCTCCAGATTGTGAGAGAGTCCCACCCATTTTGTGGTATTTTGTTGTAGCCACCTTGGAAACAGATACTTAGATGCTCCGTAAGTACTTCTTGATTGGTTGATTAATAACATCCGTCCTGCTGCTTAGAAGCCATAGCAGTGTTGGGACTATCAGAAGCTGTGGTTATGGGCTGGGCATGGTGGCTCACGCCTGTAATCCCAGCACTTTGGGAGGCCAAGGTGGGTGGATCACTGGAGGTCAGGAGTTCAAGACCAGCCTGACCAGTATAGCGAAATACTGGCTTTTCTAAAAATACAAAAATTAGCTGGGCGTGGTAGCACACACCTGTAATCCCAGCTACTAGGGAGGCTGAGGCAGGAGAAGAGCTTGAACCCAGGAGGTGGAGGTTTCATTGAGCTGAGATTGAGCCACTACACTCCAGCCTGAGTGACAGAGTGAGACTCCATCTCAAAAAAAAAAAAAAAAAGAAAGCAGCTGTGATTATGAAATCACTGTGGAAATGTGAGGGAAGTGGCTGCAACTTCTTAAGCACTTACATGCCCGACACTGGGCTCCAATGCTTTGCAAACAATCCTCACCTTCCAATAAGGAGCTATGAAAACCCCCATTTAACAGATGTGAAAACTGAGGCTTAAAGAATTTAACTAACTTGTTCAAGGTCACTTATCTAGTAAGCCATAGTGCAGGAATTTGGGTTCCACTGGAGCCTGTACAGTGCACTCTTCTTGAGAGTGGAAAGCACCCCAGCAATGAAGGAGCCCTCTGGACATGTGGCAGGTGCCATGTCCAGGCTCTTCATGTGCATCATTTCATCAGACCTCTTGGCAGCTCCCCGTAGTGCTGTTATTATTCTCATTTCATGTGAGGAAACTGAGAGGAAGATGAAATAACTTGTCCAGGGTTCCGCTGCTTACAGGTAGCCAGCCAAAATATGACCTCACAGTTTTGGACTCCAGAGCCCACATTCTTCACTAGCTGAGCTTCCATTAAGCCACGTGGGCAGCACCGTTGACATAGGTGCCATCGCCTTCTGGTGCCTGCTTTCTGAATTACAGGTGTAAGTTTCTCAGAAGACATAACCAGTCTCTGATGGTGATCCCGGCCAGTGTAACTCATGAGTTCCCTTTCCAGAGCCTTGTTGCCAGCCTCATCTGCCAGACTTACCATCATTCTCCTCATCATCCTATAGTTGTTGGAATGAGTTTGGTGCACAGTTTTTGAGAGCTTCTGCCTCTCCAAATCAGAGACCTTTAATCAAAGGTATCTGGGTCAAGAACACTTTCCAGCATGTGTTGCCACACTCCTAGGGACTCCAGACTCTCATTTCGCTAACTTGGAATGAAGTGACATTGTCCCCCACTGCCACTTCCTCTCCTCCTTCTCTCCTTCCTTCTCCCTTTCTTCTTCCACATAAGCCTATTGGGAAAGTGTTTATTAAAATCTATTGTGGGATCACATATTTCACGATCATAAATCTTCTTAAAATAAGAGGAAACAGAGCCTGATACTAGTTCACGTTTTACATAACGTCCTGATGTCTTATGCACCATGGGTAACCAAGTAATATTGTTAAAAACCTTTTGTGTGCCCCATTCCCTCAAAGGAACAGAAATTCTTCTAAGAGGTTAGGGCTGTCAGTTATCACCAAGTGCCTGTGCTGTTGGTTTGGGAACTGTAGAACTTCCAGAAATCAAGGAAAACCAAAGCAAATAAAATGAAACAAAGTAAAAATCCCTTAGAGTATATGATTCAGAATGGTTTTAGTTCTTCAAGGGCAAACCTTACAATCTGCTAATCACATAAATATGTATATTGGAATTTCTGATTGGCTTTAATATTTTCATTCCCAGTCTTAACTTATATACGTTAGGCCTCTCATATTACTTGGTAAAATCTCCAGATTCTGCTAATTGCATCAATAAAGGTTTATTGTTTCCCATAAAATGCTTTAATGAGTTTTTATTAGTCGTAGGTTCATTTATTTAAAAAATTTTATTGTAGTCATAATTCTCCATCAAAATTCATTTAATGATCACTAGTTTATATATAATGTTGAGGATGGAAAGACTGGGATTAAAAGATACTTAATGATGTTTTTCCCTGAGCAGAGTGGTCAGATGAATGTTTTCGAACCCTTGGAAGAGGATTGCAAAGAACCTGACCTGAATATGCAAACACTTCTAGTTGGACCCACAACTGCTCACATTTCATAGATTTCTGGTATTAATAATAAAAAAATTAAAAAATAGCTACTGACTTATGTGCCATGTGTCAGGTACTATGCTAAGCATACATACAGGAAGTGAGGTGATAATTCCATTGCTATTGTTAGCTTTTAAAAAATCATACAATCTATAAATGTAGAAAAGGAGACTTTATTTCTTCTAAAGGGTTACAGTCTTCAGGGTGGCCATCCCACAGGCTGGAAAGCGAGCTCCCAGCCAAGCGCAGACGCAGGCACTCGGAAGGGGGAGCAGCTGGGGTAGGAGCTTTATGCTGAAGGGGTTGGCTAAATATACCTATTTAACAGATCACAGGAGGGGTTATGAAAATTCGTGAAGATGGTCCTGACATACGCATATTGAACAGACATGCATGTAACACATGACCTATGTTTATTTGGGGGTAGAAACTTAACATTTAAATGTATTACAATTAGACCCTGCACATCAAAAGTCTTTCAGGATATGAAGGCCCGCAAGTGCACAGCCTCTGTAAACCATCCAGAACCAGTTCATGGTCTTTTAATCAGGAGAAAGTTACTAAAATCAGTCTCTTGTGCAATCAAAGCTGTAGTTATGGCTGGTGGAACAGAGGGTCTCAGCTAGTCACTGTCTGATGGTAGATGAGCTGCTTATCTCAAGGCCAGTGATTGTTTAGCTGCTAGAGAAAAAGAAAACCCTTGTGGCAGTTGTAACAGAGTTGATTCTTTAAGTGTAGGGGTGTGTGACTTCACCCTCGCCTGGCATGGCCTTAGGTCCTGTTTATAATGTGGTATATTATTGCCACAAAGAGTCTGTTTGCCAGTCTTATGATCTCTATTTAAACATCAGTGCTGGTCATTTGTTGTGTCTAAACCATGAGAGGGAGGGGGTATAACGAAGTGTGTCTGACCTCCTGTCCCATCATGACTGGAAACTCGGTTTAAAGGTTTTTCTGGAGTCCCCTTGGCTAAGAAGGGCTCTATTTAGTCAGTAGGTGGCTTAGAACTTTTTTTTAGTCTATGCTTGTCTATAGATTAGGACGCTGAGGCTTCAAAAAATTAAATGACTTGCCAAGGTGACACAGATGTAACAGACAGATCCCAGATTCACACCCAAATCTTTCAGAAATCAAAGTCTTTCCTCCTAATGGCTATACTTGTGGTTCTCAAAGCCTAGTCTGAGGACCCCAGAGATTCCTGGGGGGGACTTTTCTAGAGGCTTTTCCAATCACACTTGAGGCCACTTGAGGCCACATCCTCTTATACCTCAATCAAAACAACATAGCAACAGACTGAATCCAGAGGAAGATTCAGTTGTCTTTTTTTTAAGCCAGACGTTAAAGAGCCTTGCAAAATTGTAAAACAGTGCAACTCTTCTCATGAAATGTTTGTTTCATTTAGAAAAATATAATTATTTGTCATAAATATATGTGATGTTAACATGTAATAAATTTATTTCACATTGAGCATCTCTACTCTGAAAATTCAAAATCTGAAATGCACCCAAATCTGAAACTTTTTTATTTTTTGAGATGAGTCTAGCTCTGTTGCCTGATCTCCACTCACTGCAACCACCGCTTCGTGGGGTCAAGATATTCTCCTGCCTCAGTCTCCCGAGTAGCTAGGACTATAGGCATGCACCACCATGCCCAGCTAGTTTTTTTATTTTTAGTAGAGAGGGGGTTTCACCATGTTGGCCAGGCTGGTCTCAAACTCCTCAGCTCGGCCGGGCGTGGTGGATCACGTCTGTAATCCCAGCACTCTGTGAGGCCGAGGCGGGCGGATCACGAGGTCAGGAGATCGAGACCATCCTGGCTAACACGGTGAAACCCCGTCTCTACTAAAAAATACAAAAAATTAGCCAGGTGTAGTGGCGGGCGCCTGTAGTCCTAGCTACTCGGGAGGCTGAGGCAGGAGAATGACGTGAACCCGGGAGGCGGAGCTTGCAGTGGGCCGAGATGGTGCCACTGCACTCCAGCCTGGGCGACAGAGCAAGACTCCATCTCAAAAAAAAAAAAAAACTCCTGAGCTCAAGTGATCCACCCGCTTCCACCTCCCAAAAAGCTGGGATTATAGGTGTGAGCCACCATGCCCAGCAAAATCCGAAACTTTTTGAGAACCAACATTAGACTCAAAGGAAATGCTCATTGCAGTATTTCAGATTAAGGATGCTTAACCGTCAGGTAAAATGCAAAATTCAAAAAGATCTGAAATCCAAAACACTTCTGGTCCTAAGCATTTCAGATAAGGGGCACTCAACCTATATTAATAAAAAATAATTAATGCACACGTTTTTAAATTCTCAGTTATAATTTATAATTTGTTAAATGTTGGCATATGTAACTCATAGACAAAAGCTCTCAGCAATCCCTATTAATTTTGGGGACACAGAGGGGACGTGAGGGGTGCTGACCCCAAAATGTTTGAGAATTGCTGCATTACACAGTTGTTTCTGTGGGAGTTTGTGCTGTCAGCTAGGCTTCCTTCTGTGGGTGGCAAGTCACCCAGGTGCCGAGGCAAGAGACTGAGGGCACGAGCTGTTCCAGTACAATAAAATATATAAAATAAGAATAGTTATACTAGATATAGATAATAGATTATATATGACTATCATTAATCAGTAGTTTGTAGCGATTACTCTCCATTCCAGTATTACAATAATCCTCGCTCTACAATCATAACCTAGGAAAAATCAGGCCATACAGAGATAGGAGCTGAGGGGACATAATGAGAAGTGACCAGAAGACAGGAGTGCGAGCCTTCTGTTATGCCCGGGCAGGGCCACCAGAGGGCTCCTTGGTCTAGCGGTAATGCCAGCATCTGGGAAGACACCAGTTGCCAAGCGGACCGTGGTCTAGCGGTAGCATCAGTGTCAAGGAAAAACACCCGCTACTTAGCAGACCGTGAAAGGGAGTCTCCCTCTCCCCGGGGGAGTTTAGAGAAGACTCTACTCCTCCACCTCTTGTGCCCGCAGTTATCTGTCTCCCTGTAATGCTGTGCTTCAGTGGTCACGCTCCTAGTCCGCCTTCATGTTCCACCCTGTACACCTGGCTCTGCCTTTTAGATAGCGGTAACAAATTAGTGAACGTACTTAAGGTCTCTGATATGCAGAAATAATGGCGTAAGCTGTCTCTCTCCTCTCTTTCTCTCTGCCTTGGCTGCCAGGCAGGGAAGGGCCCCCTGTCTGGTGGACACATGACCCACGTGACCTTACCTATCATTGGAGATGGCTCACTCTCCTTACCCTGCCCCTTTGTCTTGTATCCAATAAATAAGAGTGCAGCCTGGCATTCAGGGCCACTACCGGTCTCTGCGTCTTGGTGGTAGTGGTCCCCCAGGCCCAGCTGCCTTTTCTTTTATCTCTTTGTCTTGTGTGTTTATTCCTACAATCTCTCATCTCCGCACATGGGGAGAAAAACCCACCGACCCTGTGGGGCTGGACCCTACATCCTTCTGTGTTCATCGTGTAGGGATTTCATTCTTTGCCACTTTTTCTTCTTAGATTAGTTTGTTTTGTTCGTTTGTTTTTTGGCTGGGTCTAACATTCAGTTCTTCTCTTTCTTCCTTAGAGAGAGAGAGAGCCATTTCCTTGCCACAGCAATTTTTGAAGTCTATTTTCCCAGTGCCATTTAAGGGGGCTTATCCATCAGAGCACTGAGAGGGTGGGTCTTTGGTGAGTGGATTTACCTGCTGTCCTTCTTCTCCTTGTGCCAGCATCATGAGTCCTTGGGAGACTTCTGGAGGGCTAGGTTTCACTGCAGTTATTGATGCCAGGTACCCGGGCGTATTAATTAATCATCATCATCATCATCACCATCACAGCAAGAATTCTGGGCACCTACCATGTGCTCAGCCCTGTGCTAAGCTTTATATCACACTTCACAGAGTTCCCCTCAAATCCTCAAAACAGCCCTGTAGTGTAGATACTATTCCCATTTGCTAGGTGAGCAAACTGAGGCTTCAAGAGCTGTGGTTTCACACAGCTAAGAAGTTGCCAGAGGCAGCTTTTGAATCCCTGGTCAGGCTTCTGTGTTTAGATAACCTGAAATTCCTGTTGCTAAGCATGACTTTCTCATCAGACCTTACACTTCCGTGTTGCACCAAGATGATGATGACTTCCTCCGACCATTAGTATTTCGTTTTGATTTCTCCTTTTTTGACATTTTCAACACATGGGCTTGATCTGTGTTACCTAATATGCAACACAGTTCACAAAGCACCATGTGTTTTTAGATCCTTGTTGGACATCCAGAAAGAAGGCTTTAGCATCAAAGGATCAAGAAGTCCTTTCACTTCGAGAGGCAATGGCTTCAATAGTGAAGGTGCAGTGTGGACGATTCCCGGGGGACTGACTGTCACATAGCTGGGTGTGGGATCTGGCAGAGGAGAGTTGAAATACATCCTGTTCCCTGGAACAACACGTTGGGGCATGAAACCCTCTTGGCATGTTAATGACAGTGTCATTAGCAGCTGTAGTATCATTTATGTCTTCCACAGTTCTGAGAAAAAGTACTGCTCCGGCACTGGGTGGCCTTCGTTTTCCGAGGCCCATGGTACGTCTGGCTCTGATGAAAGCCACACAGGGATCCTGAGACGTCTGGACACCTCGTTAGGATCAGCTCGCACCGAGGTCGTCTGCAAGCAGGTGAGATTTCTTATTTTGTTTTACTTTCCCTGATGCTGCCCCAAGTGCCACAAACAGCTCCCTTGTTCTTGGCAAATCTGTTGTCCTTTTCTAGGGGTACTTTTGTCTTCAGAACACGTGGGATTCCCTTTTTGTTTTGTGTTGTTTTGAGACAGAGTCTCGCTCTGTTTTCCAGGCTGCAGTGCAGTGACACGATCTCAGCCCACTGCAGCCTCTACCTCCTGAGTTCAAGTGCCTCAGCCTCCCAAGTAGTTGAGATTACAGGTGCCTGCCACCACACCCAGTAAATTTTTGTATTTTTAGTAGAGACGGGGTTTCGCCATATTGGCCAGGCTGGTCTCAAACTCCTGACCTCAAGTGATCCACCTGCCTCGGCCTCCCAAAGTGCTGGGATTACAGGCCTGGGCCACTGCACCCAGCCCAGAACACATGGGGTTTCTACACATGACAGTAATGATCACTCTCTCCCTTCTGGGCACTGCGAGAAAGAGAAACGGCTTCTCCAGCTTCTCTCTAATGTGGCTGTTCCTGGTTCTAGCCTTCCATAGAGATGAGAACAGAGGTAGGATCTTCACCTTCTTTTGAGCAGGGATAAGGAGCAGGAAGCCCTTATCCTGCTATAGTGTCTGGCATCTCATCTTTGACTTACCCAGTGTGGCTGGCACCTCCATCTCCCCAACCTTCTTTTGCACCCTGCAGCATGTCACTGGCCGGCAGAGCAATGCTGCGGGTGACATCATCATCTGTGCCTTCTGTGAGCCCAGTAGGAGAGAGTGGCTTAAATCCAGATTACAAATTCATTTTGATATCCTTAGCTGCTCACATTTTCTGACTCATGAGTTTTGTAAAACACTAGAGGCAAGCTGATTAAGATAGCGTGGTTTTGCCTTAAGTGATAAATAATAATAATACACTGGGTACTACAATATTATTCAGTACTTACCCAGGAATTATGTTAATGCTTTGCGTGCAATATATCAATTAATTGTCCCCACCGCTCTCTTATGTAGGTATGATAATTATCCCCATTTTTAGATGAGTAACTCTAAAGGCCCAAATTTAATAACTCGCTCACATCCTATTGATAAAGGAAAACTATTGACCGTGACTGTGTTCTGCTTTCTTTCATTTCTTAATTTAATTCGGATGCAATAGACTTTTCTCCTAACACAGATGTCAGACTCCAGAGTGGAGTGATTTTGCGGGGGTTCGTCTGTCTGGTTTTACATAAAGAGCTTTGTTTGCATTTGGAGATGACAGAGGCTTCTGTCCTTTGCAGTGTGAAGCTCATCTAGGTCACGTGTTTCCTGATGGACCTGGACCCAATGGTCAGAGGTTTTGCATCAACAGTGTGGCTCTGAAGTTCAAACCAAGGAAACACTGACCGTCTTCAAGAGTCCCGTTCCCTTGCCACCCCTTCATGCGCACTCTCAATTTCCATAATTCACTTGAATGACTTGCTTTGTTTGCAATAAAACTGGCCTGAGTTTGCTGCTGTCTCCAGTGAGTCACTGCTTCTCTTAATTGATTTACCTGGAATCAACTTAATCCTGTGTGTTAGGCTGTTCTTGTGTTGCTATAAAGAAGTACCTGATCAGGATCTGGGAGAATTTGGAAAAAGAAAAAAAAAAACTAGAAAAATAAACAAAATTAAAAAGAAAAAAAAAAAAAAAAAAGAAATAACTGAGACTGGGCAACTTATAAAGAAAAGAGGTTTAATTGACTCACGGTTCTGCAGGGTGTACAGGAAGCAAGGTGCCAGCATCTGCTTGGATTCTGGGGAGACCTGAGGGAGCTTTTACTCATGGCAGAAGCTGAAGGTGGAGCCGGCATCTCACATGGCAGAGCAGGAGCAAGACAGAGTGGTAGGGAGGTGCCACGTACTTTTAAACAGCCAGATCTCTTGAGAACTCACTCACTGTCACCAGGACAGCATCAAGCCACGAGGGACCTGTTGGGAGCAAGCCCCCCCAAAACTGGCCATAAGTAAATATCTGCAGCAATGTAACATGCTCATAATGGCCATAACGCCCAAGCTGGAAGGTTGTGGGTTTACAGGAATGAGGGCAAGGAACACCTGGGCCTCCCAGGGCGGAAGACCGCTAAAGGCATTGTTAAGTCACAAACAATTAGCATGAGCGATCGGTGTCTTAAGGGCGTGTTCCTGCTGTAATTAATTTGGCCCATCCCTTCATTTCCCTTAAGGGATACTTTTAGTTAATTTAATATCTATAGAAACAATGCTAATGACTGGTTTGCTGTTAATAAATATGTGGGTAAATCTCTGTTTGGGGGTGTCAGCTCTGAAGGCTGTGAGACCCCTGATTTCCCACTTCACACCTCTATATTTCTGTGTGTGTGTCTTTAATTCCTCTAGCACCGCTGGGTTAGGGTCTCCCCGACTGAGCTGGTCTCGGTAGGGATCCACCCTCATGAGCCAATTACCTCCCAGCAGGGCCCAACTCCAGCACTAGGAATTATACTTCAACATGAGATTTGGAGAGGGGAAACATCCAAACCATATCACCCCAACTGCCACTTGGAGTAGAACTTCACAGAATGACAGAGGGACAGCTGTTTCTATCAAACACTTCCACAGCTTCGCCTGAGACAAGGGCGTGACTCTGGGAACATCGGGAGGCTGACTGGACTACTAAGCCAAACAATTCCTACAAAAATTCCCTGGCACCTTCCACTGCAGCTCAGTCCTTGATAGACATAAGTGAGGGATCAAGTGAGAAGAGGAAGGAAAATACAGGATCCAAGGAATCAACAATGCTAGCACTGAAGAGCAGGATTGCGGAGGAGCTGTGCTCTGGGAACATAGATGGTGGTCGATCAGATGCGTGACTTTTTTTCAAAATTTTAAACGTGTTGAGCATGCTACTTCCAACCATTCTACCCACAAATAAACTGCAATAGGACTCGGTTAGATTTCAATGATTATGAATAAATGTTCACCTTCATACCTTCTGGTTACAAAGCTAAACTTTAAAATGTGCAACTAGAATATTCACTAAAATTTATGTTTGCTTTTTGGCTAAGTCAATGAATGTGCTCTTTTATAAAAAAGACTCTAGCCAGGCACGGTGGCTCACACCTGTAATCCCAGCACTTTGGGAGGCTGAGGCAGGTGGATCACCTGAGGTCAGGAGTTTGAGACCAGCATGACCAAAATGGAGAAGCCCCATCTCCACTAAAAATACAAAATTAGCCGGGCATGGTGGCACATGCCTATAATCCCAGCTGCTCAGGAGGCTGAGGTAGGAGAATCGCTTGAACCCGGGAGGCGGAGTCAAGATCACGCCATTGCACTCCAGCCTGGGCAACAAGAGCAAAACTCTGTCAAAAAACAAAAACAAACAAACAAAAAAACCCCTCTAAATTAAAAATGACAAATAAGAATTGGCTCACATGGTAGCAGGCATTTGGTTATACCAAGACTAATATCTACTCAAGTATTTCACAAATCAAGAGTCTTGAATCATTTGTTACTGAAAGTATATAAATCATTCTCTTTGTGACTTTATGGGCAAAAAGGAAACTTATTTATACTATTTTTCTCTTTATGAAGTTGTTATATATTCTTTTACATTTCGTTTAGTAGCTACCATGGAAATTACAACATGCTTCCTTACTTGTTACCATCATATGAAGTACTGCTTATTCTGAGTTGTCCAGGAATGTTAGCCTTAGAACACTTTATTTACATCCTCTCATATTTTGTTTTACTATTCTTATGTATTTCATTTCACACACATTTTAAAGCCCCCAAAACCATTATAATAATATACTAAAATATGTACTTATACTAATAATTAGTATATAATAAATTAGTATAAAATATATAATATACACTAATATGTATACCAATAAATATATGCTAATATATAATATATAACATACTAATATATAAGTTATTAGTATATATGGTTGATACTCATTTATATTTACCTACATATTTGCCCCTTTTGTTGCTCTTTTATTTCTTCCTATAATTCTGTGTTTCCCAGTGTGATTATTTTTCTTCGGCCTGAAGAACTTTTTTTTTTTTTTTTTTTTTTTTGAGACGGAGTCTCGCTGTGCTCCCAGGCTGGAGTGCAGTGGCGTGATCTCGGCTCACTGCAAGCTCCGCCTCCCGGGTTCACGCCATTCTCCCGCCTCAGCCTCCCAAGTAGCTGAGACTACAGGCGCCCGCCACCACGCCCGGCTAGTTTTTTGTATTTTTAGTAGAGACGGGGTTTCACCATGTTAGCCAGGATAGTCTCGATCTCCTGACCTCGTGATCCACCCGCCTCGGCCTCCCAAAGTGCTGGGATTACAGGCTTGAGCCACCGCGCCCAGCCATTTTTTTGTTTTTTTGAAATGGAGTCTTACTCCATCCAGGCTGGAGTGCAGTGGCGCGATCTCGGCTCACTGCAACTTCTGCCAATCCCGGTTCAAAAGATTCTCCTGCCTCAGCCTCCTGAGAAGCTGGGATTACAGACACCTGCCACCACACTCAGCTAATTTTTATATTTTTAGTAGAGATGGGGTTTCACCATCTTGGCCAGGATGGTCTTGAACTCCTGACCTTGTGATCCACCTGCCTCGACCTCCCAAAGTGCTGGGATTACAGGCGTGAGTCACCGTGCCCAGCCAAACTTCTTTTATTTTTCCCATTAGTTCATATTTCGTAGTGATGATTTTTTTTCAGTTTTTGTCGGTGAGAAAACGTATTTATTCTCCTTTCATTCTGAGGAATATTTTCCCTGAGTATAGAGTTCTAATTTGGGGAATTAGAATTTTTTCCTCTAGATAGCCAATTATCCCACCATCTTTTACTGAAGACTTGACATTTTTCAAAAAATTAATTTCCATATTAGCATGGGTCTATTTCTGGACTCTCTATTCTGTTCCATTGATTTATCTATTCCTACGGCATTTACACCACACTGTATTGATTATTGTAGGTTCATAGCAAGTCTTGAAATTATTATAGGTTTATAGCAAGTCTTGAAAATCTTATGGCATTTATACCACACTGTATTGAAATCATAGGTTTATAGCAAGTCTTGGCGAGTTGTTTTATGCTAAAACAATTTTGAAAAAAGAACACAGTTGGAAAACATAACCAAAACATGTGCATTTCCATATAAATTTTAGAATTTGCTTGAAAATTTCTACAAAAAGTCTTGCTGGGAAATTGATTGGTATTGCATTGATATATCAATCTGGGGAGAACTGGCATCTTAAAAATATTGAACGTCCCAGTCCATGAGCCTGGTATGTTTCTCTGTTTATTTAAGTATTCTTTAGTTTTTCTTTAAATATTTTGTAGTTTTTAGTATGTGTGTCTTGCACATAGTTTGTTAAATTAATGCCAAAATATTTTAATTTTCTTAATACTGTCATAAATTGAATTTTTATTTACATTTTTTTCTATTTTTTCACTATATATAGAAATACAATTAATTTTTGTGTTTTGAACATGTATCCTGCAACTTTACTAAACTGACCTATATTAGTCCTTGTAACTTTTTTCTGGATTTCTTAGAGCTTTGTACATACAAAATGATGTCGGCAAATAGGACAGTTTTACCTCTTCTTTGCAATTTGCCTTCTTCTTTTTCTTGCCTTATTCACTATCTGGGTCTTACAATACAAATTTAAATGCAAATAGTGAGAGTGGATATCTTTGCTTTGCTTTGTTTGTGATTTTACGTAGAAAATATTAAATCTTTACCATTGAGTTTGATGTTAGCTGTAGATTTTTTTTATAACCTTAATTGGATGAGGAAGACTTCTATTCTTGGTTGCTGAGAGATTTAGTCATGAAAGAGTGTTGATTTTTATCAAATTTTTTTTCTGCATCCATTTAAATAATTATATGGTTCTTTTTCTGTTTTCTATTAATATGGTAGATTATATTGATTGATTTTCTGTTAAGCCAACCTTGCATTCTGAGATGAACCCCACTTGGATATGATAGATAGTATTCTTTTTAC
This sequence comes from Theropithecus gelada, assembly GCF_003255815.1. Taxonomy (NCBI): domain Eukaryota; kingdom Metazoa; phylum Chordata; class Mammalia; order Primates; family Cercopithecidae; genus Theropithecus; species Theropithecus gelada. Next base: position 26,714,707 of record NC_037677.1, on the reverse strand, counting down.
ATGTTATTAGTTTTTATTTGCTAGTATTTTGTTAGGAACTTTTTGTTTCTATGCTCATGAGTAATATTGCTCTGTAGTTCTATTATCTTGTGATGTATTTGATTTTATAATAAAGATAATGTTAGCACCATAAAACGATGTGGGAAATGCTCCCTCCTCTTTTATATTTTGAAAACGCTGGTGTGAGATTGGTGTCATTTCCTCCTTAAATAACTAGTGGAATTCCCCAGTGAAGTGATTTAGATCTGGAGTTTTCTATTTGGGAAAGTTTTTATTATTAATTTAATTTCCTTAATTTATAGAGGGCTGCCAAATTTTCCTGAAGCAGTTTTGGTAAATTTTGCTTTTTAAGTAATATTTTATTGTATCTAGATTGTCAAGCTTATCAGCATGGAATTGTTCACAGTATGCCCCTTATTGTTCTTTTCATGTCTGAAGTACATGTAGAAAAACCCCTTTCTTCATTCCTAATATTGGGGATTTGTCTCTTCTGTTTTCTTTACTAGTCTGGCTACAGCTGGTCAGTTTTATTGAATTTATTTCCAAAACATGGCTTTTGGTTTTATTGATTTTTCTCTTTTTTTATTTTTATTGTTTTGAGACAGAGTATCACTCTGTCACCCAGGCTGGAGTGCAGTGGCATGATCTCGGCTCACTGCAAGCTCTGCCTCCCCAGTTCACGCCATTTATCTTTTCTATTTTATTGATTTTTACCCTTTATCCTTTCCTTCCTTTTGTTTACTTTGAGCATAACTTGCACTTATTTTTGTAATTTCTTAAGGTGAAAGCTTAGATCACTGAGCTTTAGACTTTGCTTATTTTCCCACATAGGGATTTAAAGCTACACTTTTCCCTATATGCTCTGTTTTACCCTACATCCCACAAATTTTGATATGCTTTCATTATCATGTGTATATGATATATTATCAACATATTTTCTAATATTACTTGTGACTCTTCTTTGATCTAGTGATTACTTAGAAGTATGTCAAAGTCCAGATATTTGAAATTTTCCTGGTTATCTCATTATTATTGAATTCCAGTTTATTCCTTTGTGGACAGAGAAAATAGCCTGCATGATTTTAAACTATTCAAATTTATTGAGATGTGTTTTGTGCCCAAAATGTGGCGTGTCTTGACAAACACACCAGGTGCACTTGAAAATAATGTGTATTCTGCCAGTTTTGGTGAAGTGTTCTATAAATATCAAGTCAAGTTGGGTGATAATATTGTTTGAAACTTCTATGTCTTTACTGATTTTCTGGTCTAATTGTTCTAGTAGTTGCTAGGTAGAGATGTTAATATTTCCAGTGATGTTTGTGGAACTGTCTCTTTTGCCCTTTCATTCTGTCAGTTATTTGCTTCATGTATTTTTGCTTCATATACTGGGTGCATACAAATTTTGATTGTTGTGTTGTTCTTGACAATAAGACTTTTATCATTATGGAGTAATGAAATTATATAATATATTTCTTATTGTGATATAATTGACATAACATAAAATTTCATATAATAAAAAATTCTCCACTTAAAAATATGCAGTGTACATTTTGTCTTAAGTATATCTTATCTGATATCAGTATAGCCAGGCTAGCCTTTTGATGTCTGCCATTTGCATGGTGTATTTTTCCATCCATTTTCTTCCAACCTATTTGTGTACATATTTGCAGGTTCTTCTCTAATAAACATTATATAGTTGGGTCTTGGTGTTTTTCGTTTTTTGGGGTTTTTTTGTCCATTTTGACAATCTCTGCCTTTTAATTGAATTGTTTAGTTGATTAACACTTAATGCAATCATTCATATGCTTGCATTTGGGATCTGTTTTATTTTTTATTTTTGTCTCTGCTGTTGTTTTTCCTTTATTCCTTCTTTTGTGATTTTTATTTTTGAATTCTTTGAATATTTTTCAGAATTCCTTTTTGATTTTCCTGTTGTCATTTAGCTAGACTTCTTAATTTTTTTTCTTTTTTAGTGGTTGTGGAAGGAATACACACACACACACACATACACTTAACTTTTCACTGGGTGCTTATAATGATTACTTCACTACTTCACATAAAATATAGAAATTTTGCAACCCTATTAGTCCATATTCCTTTTTATAGTTTTTATATGTAGTTATCTATAACATTACAAACCTCACAAGACCATGTTATAATTTTTTAAATGTGGTTTATTAAAATAATTAAGAGGTAAAAAGCAAAAAGGAAAAAAAAAACAAACTTGTGTTTAGCCAGGTACTTGCCATTACTCATGCTTTTTATTATTTTCAGAGAATCCAAGTTTCTATATGATTTTTCTCCAGACTGAACAACTTTCTTTAGTATTTCTTATAGTGCAAGTTTGCTGGTAACTAATTCTGTAACTTTTCTTTTAAATGAAAATGTCTGTTTGTTTTTTTTGTTTTGTTTTCATTTTTTTGTTGTTGTTGTTGTTGTTTTGAGACAGGGTCTTATGCTGTCGCCCAGGCTGGAGTGCGGTGGTGTGATCACAGCTCACTGCAGCCTCGACCTCCCAAAGTCAAGTGATCTTCTCCCACTTCAGCCTCCCAGGTAGCTGGGACTACAGGTATGCACCACCACACCTGGCTACATTTTCTATTTTTTGTAGATATGAGATCTTTCTATGTTGCCCAGGTTCGTCTCAAACGCCTGGGTTCAGGCGATCCGTCTGCCTTGGCCTCCTAAAGTCCTGGGATTACAGGCATGAGCTACCATGCTTGGCCTATTCTTGAATGTTATTTTCACTGGATATAGAATCTTGGGTTGACAGGTTTTTTGCTCCACTCTCTTCTGGCTTTCATGATTTTTGAAAAAAAGTTGGCTATTACTAGGATTATTGCTCCTCTGTACAATCTGTCATTTTTCTCTTGCTGCTTGCAAGTTTTGCTTGCTATCTCTTGTTTTATCTTTTGTTGTTGTGCTGCTATAACAAAATAACAAAGACCAAGGAACTTATAAAGAACAAAATATATTTTCTCACTGTTCTGGAGGCTGGAAAGTCCATGATTGAGGCACTGGCTGTTTTGGCATCTGGTGAAGGCTTGTCTGTTCCATGGTACATAGTTCAGCAGTCAGTCAGAAATACAGACACACAAAATGTGGGGATCCCCTCTCTTGCCTTTCCCTTGTAACTTCACCCCTCTCTTTTCAATGTTCACAATTTCTTGGCTTCACTTTTCTGGCTTCTCAGACCAAAAATGCTGCAGGTTTTTTTCATGTCTGCACCCCCACTTCCACTGTGTGCACCACATGGAATTCACTTAGCCTCAGGCTAAAGTCTGGACAGATGAGAACCGATTTGTTCGGCTCCCTATCGTCCCTTCTTCACGCCAGCTCACACTCTTCACAAGAGACTGTCTGCTTCTGTTCACTCAGTACTTCAGAGTTACTTTTGTATTGAGTCCAGGTTTTGCAGTTGTTTTCCGAGGAGCATAGTCCTCTGGAAGGGTCTCAGTCATTGCTCCTACAACTGGAACCTAAAAAGCATCATGGCCCCTCTGTCCTAGTACAGTGCACAGAGGCACAGAGGCCTCCCCCAGATTCATCCCACAAGAGAGTCACTGAGTTCATGGGACTCATCCTGTGGTCATTTTGCTGGTCCCTGAGGACATTATTGGGATGGATGGACTTCCAAGATGGGTAGATCTCACATGGTTTACCTGACTGTGGAGTAAGGACAACTGTGATAAGAACGATCAAGTGGAAACCCCTAAAACTGTGCCGCCTCAGCCAAGAGAGTAAACCAGATGTATGACATCCCACTGGGAATGGCAGAGATTAAATTTGGAAAAAGTTAATTAGGATAAAAAAATGAAATAGTGAAGCCAAGGGGACACCACTGCTTTTCTTGTCCTGAGTCACAAAGTTATGCTTGGCTTTAAAACTAAGTTTAAAATTTGACCCAGTAGGCACTTAAAAAGCTGCATACCTAAGCTGGGAATGGTGGCTCACACCTGTAGTTCCAGCTACTCATAGCTGCAAAGCAGGAGGATCACTTGAGCCTGGGAGTTCAAGTCCAGCCTGGGCAACATAGCAAGACTCTTAAAAAATAAAAAATTAGGCCAGGTGCAGTGGCTTATACCTGTAATCCCAGCACTTTGGGAAGCCAAGGTGAGCAGATCATGAGCTGAGATTGAGACCATCCTGGCTAACACAGTGAAACCCCGTCTCTATTAAAAAATACAGAAAAAAAAAAATTAGATGAGCATGATGGCGGGCACCTGTAATACCAGCTACTCAGGAGGCTAAAGCAGGAGAACCGTGTGAATCCGGGAGGCGGAGCTTGCTGTGAGCCGAGTTCTCACCACTGCACTCCAGCCTGGGCGACAGAGCGAGACTCTGTCTCAAACAAAACAAAACAAAACAAAACAAAAACCATAAAATTAAAAAGTGCCTACCTCAGCCTATAGGCTGATTGATGGTTCTGTAAGGTGTTCTTCCTATAATTCACAGGCATGTTAGAACCCATCATCAGTCTGTGGGATTTTAAGAAGCCTGTCTAATAATATCCCAAGACGGGTCTCCAAGGTCATCATGGCTGGGTTCTGCCTCTGCATGGGCCTTAACAGCATGATCCATTCCCCATGATGCAAGAAGGATTTGAACACCCGACATGGCCAGTGACTTAGAAATTCTCAAGTCTATTAACACACTGACACCACAAGATGTCCCGTGAGACACCAAAGGGGCTTTGGGACTCCAGAAAAGGTCTTTTTCTCAAGACACCCAGGAGTGGCTGGGCGCGGTGGCTCAAGCCTGTAATCCCAGCACTTTGGGAGGCCGAGACGGGCGGATCACGAGGTCAGGAGATCGAGACCATCCTGGCTCACACGGTGAAACTCCGTCTCTACTAAAAAATACAAAAAACTAGCCGGGTGAGGTGGCGGGCGCCTGTAGTCCCAGCTACTCGGGAGGCTGAGGCAGGAGAATGGTGTAAACCCGGGAGGCGGAGCTTGCAGTGAGCTGAGATCCGGTCACTGCACTCCAGCCCCACGACAGAGCGAGACTCTGTCTCAAACAAACAAACAAACAAACAAACAAAAGACACCCAGGAGTAAGGAATTCCGTAAGAATGGGTAGTCCACACAGGCTTGCTTTGTATGTATGTATGTCTTATTTCCTCCCCTCACAGTCTCTAGCCTTTTCTCCAATTAAAACTCACTGTCCGAGGCCCCTGAGTCTAGTTCTGAAGAGAGGACAGGAGGCAGCCTCCACAGCAGACCCAGTGCAAGGCTTGGTCTGTGCAGCCTTCTGCTTCCTGGTCTCTGCTCATTTTATACTAAATGGAAGCATCCCGCGTGGCTGCCTCCCCAGCGCTATCATGGTGGTAGATTTGTGTCTATAAAGTTATCTAAGATGTGGTTCTGGGATCTCTGAGCACGGCCTGACTCTTCATTCCCTTCCCTCAGAGTTATGAACAAAAGAATAATGCATGTGACATTTAGATGCTGATTATGGAGCATGGGAGTTGGTAAGAGATGAGGGTGGAGGGAATATTCCTAGCAATTGGTGTATTTGGCTGATTGGTAACTGTTTATAGACTTGTTTCTAGCGCATACCCCTTGAAATCATTTTCTTTGTAAATGTTAAAAGCCGTATTAAAAAAAAAAATCATCTTGATTACTCTTCTTTGTACTTTAATCAGCAGCATGTCAGCCTCTGAATAAACTGTAATTCCTTCACTATGCCTGTCGAGGGGAGCATTTAGGCCACATTAAAAAATATATCTTGGTAAAGGTCTCAAGAACAATTAGCAATTAAAATAATCTATTTTCTACCTTTTACTATAGAAACATGGCTGCTTGATTGATTTCACAGTCTAAGGTATCGCGCTGCTGGGGAGTCCCATCTTTCCTAATTCCACAGCTCTTAGACACACTGGAGGCATCTGAAGTATTGTGAAGTAGCTCTTGATGGTCATTAGTGCATCTTTTTAAATTTGAGACAGGTTCTCACTCTGTGCCCAGGCTGGCGTGCAGTGGTGTGATCTCTGGTCACTGCAGCCTTGACCTCCTAGGCTCAGGTGATGCTCCCACCTCACCCTCCTGAGTAACTGAAACTACAGGTGCACGCCTCCAAGCCCAACTACTTTTTTTTTTTTTTTTTTTTTTTTTTTGTAGAGACAGGTTTTCACTGCATTGCCCAGGCTGGTCTCAAACCCCTGGGTTCAAGAGATCTGCCCACCTTGGCTTCCCAAAGCTCTGGGATTACAGGCATGAGCCTTCTATGAATTTTTAATTTGCTTTTTGTTTCCAAGTAAATCTCTAAAAGAATACTTATTAAAAATGAATCTTTCAAATCCTTAGTATTTGTATCACTTACATTTACACTCCAGGATGATTTTCTATTAAAATATATTTTCAAGTAATTTTGTCCACTTTCTCCATTATTTTGCCTGTTACACTGATTTAACAAAACCATGATGAGATACCATCTCACACCAGTCAGAATGGATATCACTAAAAAGCCAAAAAATAGCAAATGTTGATGAGGTTGAGGAAAAAAAGAAACACTTATATACTGTTGGTAGGAGTGTAAATTAGTTCAGTTATTGTGGAGAGCAGCATGGCAATTCCTCAAATAACTCAAAACAGAACTACCATTGGACCCAGCAATCCCATTACTGGGGATATACCCAAAGGCATACAATCGTTCTATCATAAAGACACGTGCACACGTATGTTCACTGAACACTATTCACACTAGCCAAGACATGGAATCAACCTAAATGCCCATCAGTAGTAGACTGGATAAAGAAGATGGTACATGTACACCATGGAATACTATGCAGCCATCAAAAGGAATGAGATCATGTACTTGGCAGGAACATGGATGGAGTTGGAGGCCACCCCCCCTTAGCAAACTAATGCAGGAACAGAAAACCAAATATCACATGTTCTCACTTATAAGCGGGAGTTAAATGATGAGAACACATGGACACATAGAGAGGAACAACAGACACTGGGGCCTGTTGGAGGGCAGAGGGTGGGAGGAGGTAGAGGATCAGGAAAAATAACTAATGGGCACTAGGCTTAATAGCTGGGTGACAAAATAATCTGTAAAAAAATCACCCCTGACTCAAGTTTACCTATATAACAAACCTCCATGTGTACTTCAGAACTTAAAATAAAAGTTAAAACAATAAAACACTGATTTAAGGTCATTTTCTTGGTCTTTTTTTTTTTTTTTTTTAGAGACAAGGTCTCTCTATGTTGTTCAGGCTGAGCTCTAACTCCTGGGGCTCAAGTGATCCTCTCACCTCAGCCTGCTAAGTATCCCAAGTAGCTGGGACTACAGGCTTGCGACTTTTACGTCATTTTCAATCAGTGTTTCCTGTCCTACAGTCAGCTGATTGTATATGCATACCCGTGTGCTAGCAGGACATTCAGTGTTCAGGGGATGCCGTGAGTGCAGCTAAGATGCCAGCATGATGTATCATGTTCCTGTGTCTGCTTGCTTCATGGATACCCATGTTTTGTTTGATAGAGTGAAAGAAGGCCTCAGATCTCCTTCTAGCCCCTTAGATGGGATTTGAACCACCCAAGGAAGGAACTATTTATGAAATTCTCTATGAGATACTGGATAAGGATCAGAAACCGGAAGAAGGCTGACTGAGCTTCCAGTTTTTGGAGACTTCCCAAAATAACTAGGAGACCTAAGAATGGCTATGTCCCTTTTCAGATATGTCTACTGTAGTTTGGGCATTGAAAGTTAGTAAGCCCATAGAGGTGGCTTACCCCCATAATCCCAGCACTTTGGGAGGCTAAGGTGGGAGGATCACTTTAGCTCAGGAGTTCTTACCTGGGCAACACAGTGAGACCCCCATCTGTACAAAGAAATAAAAATTAGCCAGGAGTGGTGGTTTGTGCCTATTGTCCTGTCTACTCGGGTGACTGAAGTGGGAGAATCACTTGAGTCCAGGAGGTCAAGGCTGCAGTGAGCCATAATCACAGCACTGCACTCCAGTCTGGGCAATAGAGCAAGACCCTGTCATAAAAAAAAAAAAAAAAAAAAAAAAAAAAAAGGTAATGGGACTTCGTCTCGTAGCCACAGGCTTATCAAGCCTGGATGTAGCTTGTATACCTATGATGATTGTCATGCTAAATTAAAGAAAAAATTATCAAGATAAAACAATTTATACCTCTTTATTCTAATTTCAGTGGTAAATAGAAAATTGCATTTAGCAAATTAAAACTTCACAGAGATATTATTTCTTATCTATGAGATTGCCAAAAGTTCAAAAGTTTGCTAACATACTCCATTGGTCAAATTATAGAGAAACAGATGCTCTTATATATTGCTCATCAGCACGTACAATGGCATAGCCCCTATCCAGGGCAATTTGGCAATACCTACCAAAAAATATACATTTACACTTGGACCCAGCCATTTTATTTCTAGGAATCAATCCCAAAGATAATACTGGCAAAAATAAGCAAAAGAGAAGTGCAAGGATATTCATCACAGCACTGTTTGTAAGAGCAAAAGATGGAAATAATCCAAATATCCATCAGTAGGGTACTGGTTAAATATAGTACAGCCACATAATGCAGTACTATCCAATTATGAAAAGAAATGAAGCCTACCTTGATAGTCTTCTAATAAAGAGGAGATTTCTCCAAATAAACTTTCTTTTGTAGATTTGCCTTTGAAACTATGGAAATATTTCACAGAACTTTAAAACAAAAATTAAATTTGAAAAAACAATCCCCAAACAACCAAAAGCAAAATGAGACAGTGAACCCAATTCTACATCATGTTAGTGGCATGACCACACACAGAGCAGGAATTTTAAGTAATTTAAAAACATGGTAATTCCACTGTATATTCATAATGGGCTGTTACCTCGGACAAAAAGAACTGTAAAAGAAGAAAAAATTCAACTGTTTTCACTATCTTTTACTTTTGGTAAATAAGTAATTATGTTAATATCATTGGGAACTGGGACTTGCAGTATGGGTTTTTCCGTAACAAAGGAGAAACTGATGGAAGATTTCAGAAAGTTAATTTAAAAACCTTACAATTTTCCATTTGAGTTGGAAATACTAGTATGTAATAATATAAAACACATTTTATGTTTCATCTTTCAAAATTATTTCCTAACTCTGCCCATGAAAAGACCTTAAATCAAAGAGCAACCCAGGGACAGTGAGCAGTTTGTGATCCCTAAACATTTCCCCACGAAAGGAACCAGGGCTCATTGAAGAAATGGGTTTCTCCAGATTGGGGATGGGAAATGTATAAGATGAGCCCGGGTCATCTATGCTCATTACCAGAAAGCAAGGTAGCTAACAAACACTTAACTAGGGCCAGTTGGGGTGGCTCATGCCTGTAATCCCAGTGCTTTAAGGGTTACGGGCTGAGGAGGGCAGATTGCTCGAGGTCAGAAGTGTGAAACCAGTCTGGGCAATGTAGCAGGACCCCATGTCTACAAAATTAAAAAAAAAAAAATAGTGGGCACGGCAGCTCATGCCTATAGTTCCAGCTACGTAAGAGGATTGCACGAGCCCAGGAGTTCAAGGCTGCAGTGAGCTATTGTACCATTGCACTCCAGCCTGGGCAAGAGTGAGACCCTGTCTCAAACAAAACAACCACTTAACTAGAATTATGTCAAAAGAACTCAGGATCCAACTTGCGAGGGCTCACAGTGACTAAAAATGGGACAATTTGGGGATCAATAGGAATAGTATCAACAATATAGTGAATCACTTTAAATATGTTTAAGTCCACTAGTTCTTAATAGAAAGAAAACCTTTATTGGCTCATTTTTGTGGCTATTAGATAACCAAATGATTATTTTGAAAATTGGGGCTGGGTGCAGTGACTCATACTTGTAAACCCTCGAAAAAGAGAAGGGAAAGGAAGGGAAGGGAAGGGAAGGGAAGGGAGAACGAGAGAAAGCAAGCAAGCAAGCAAGAAAGAGAAAGAAAGAAAGAGAAAGGAAGAAAGGAAGGGAAAAATTGTGGTAAATAAAGGGAAAAATGGAAGCAATTTCTCTTTATAGAAGTAATACACATAATAAATGGTTTGATCTATCATTCTATATCACCATTTCACAATCCCTACTGAAATAATGGATCTAGGCAATGATCATCACAAAAAGAGAGGCAAGTAGTCTTACCAAAATATTCCAGCATCAATCTAATCAAGTTCTAGCTAGAGCTGCTGGTCTATCAGAACAAATATAGGGGACAGAGGAACATGTTAAATAATACAACAGGGCTGCAGTTAGGAAAATGTAGACTGATTTCCTTCATAAGTAATTTGTAAGGAGGAGAAACAACCCAAAGATTTTTAAAAGTGTTAGGAAACACAGCAACCAATGGCAATGTATGGGACCTTACTTGGATCAGTATTTGAAAAAACTATAAAGAATTTATGAAAGAACTGAAGAAATTTGGATATTACCATATATAATGATATTAAGAAAATACTGTTATTATGTTGTGTAAAATAGTGTTTTATGGGGTTTTGTTCAAGAATTCTTACTGTTTAGAGATGCATGCTAAATAGTTATAAATGAAATGACCTGTCTAGGATTTGCTCTAAGTAATTTGCACAGTGATTTAGATTAGAGATCAGAGATAGTGTCTATATTAGAGGTAGTAATCTAGATCTAGTGATATACATTGAAGAAGACTGGCCAAATGTTGATGATTTTGAAGCTGGGTGATACATAGGTCAGAAGAGTTCATTATACTAGCAGCAAGAGAAGGGAAATTTCACAAGTGAGCTGCAGTCACCCAATTCTCTGCCTGAAGATGACACAGAGAGCCAGACTCCAAGTAGAGCACAGTGGCCTTGCTGAGCTGAGGAGGCAGAGATCAGAAACTAGAAGTTGGATCAGCTGAAATGTTTGGAATCTGGATGAAGAGGCATCAGAAAGGAGGGAGCTGTGCAGATGAGGCCCTTGGGTGTTGAGGTGGGTGCCTTCTGGGAATATGTGGCATGGCTGGATGGTACATGCACAGGACACAGCTCCCCATGGTAGAAGCTACCGTGTACTTACCAGACAGCAACTTCTTCAGGACTGAAGGTGATGCCCGTAGCAGAGGGTTAGTAGTCCTGGGGCATTCTGGAATACCCTGTATGAGAAATTTCATTACCTCTCATTAATGTATCTGGCACCCAGGTGAGAACCCAGATAGGCTTTAAGAATAAGGACACGCTGACCAGGTGCGGTGGCTCACGCCTGTAATCCCAGCACTTTGGGAGGCTGAGACGGGTGGATCACAAGGTCAGGAGATGGAGACCATCCTGGCTAACACAGTGAAACCCCGTCTGTACTAAAAAAAAATACAAAAAATTAGCTGGGCACGATGGCGGGTGCCTGTAGTCCCAGCTACTCCAGAGGCTGAGGCAGGAGAATGGTGTGAATCTGGGAGGCAGAGCTTGCAGTGAGCCGAGATCACGCCACTGCACTCTAGCCTGGGTGACAGAACAAAACTCTGTCTCAAAAAAAAAAAAAAAAGAATAAGGACACACCCTGTCAAAGCCTAAGTCAAGCCCCAACATCTCTTCCAAACTTAAGCTCAGTTGGGGAAGGAAATGTGATTTTAGTAAAAAAGAGAACAAAAGGAGAATGGGTGCACTGGACCAATTTTACCTAATGTTTAATATTGCTGAAGATGGATGTGGGGGATGTTATGAGGATAAGGGGGAGTGTGAGGAAGGAGGAAGAGGAAATAGCACATGGGGAGGCCCAGACATGATGGAAGCTGGTTCCACAGAGCTAAGAAAAGAACTGTTTCACTGGTACCAAACCCAGATTTTCTCTCATTTTCACATCTCTGAAATCGGACATCCCTTGCAATGTAAGTTATTTTACCATTTTAATTGGCAGAATTGTTTTTTCTTAATGTCACATAAAATAATGGTGCATCTTATGGTTGATATTTCAGATTTACTGAAATATGGTAGTCATGTTAGACTCGAGAAAAAGCATAAGTTAAGAACTTATAGGAAAAAAGGCTTAAGAACTCAACAGGTGGGCACACCATGCATCTAGTATTAAAGGGGTTGAATTTTATCCCAAGTGTAATGAGAAGCCATTAAAGGATTTTAATAGTGGACTAGCTTGATCAGATTTGTATATTTTGGAAAATAACTGATATGGTTTGGATATCTGTCCCCTCCAAATCTCATGTTGAAATTCCATCCCCAGAGTCTCAGCCTTGCCACTGCCCAAAGACTGCTGAGTCCCTGTCCATCCGCTGCCACCACCCACTCCGGACACAGAACATCCAGTCATGGATAAAAATGAGCTGGTTCAGAAGGTCAAACTGGCCAAGCAGGCTGAGCAATATGATGACATGACAGCCTGCATGAAGTCTGTAACTGAGCAAGGAGCTGAATTATCCAATGAGGAGAGAATCTTCTCTCAGTTGCTTATAAAAATGTTGTAGGAGCCCGTAGGTCATCTTGGAGGGTCGTCTCAAGTATTGAACCAAAAAGACGGAAGGGGCTGAGAAAAAGCAGCAGATGGCTCGTGAATACAGACAGAAAATTGAGATGTAGCTAAGAGATATCTGCAATGATGCACTGTCTCTTTTGGAAAAGTTCTTGATCCCCAATGCTTCACAAGCAGAACAAAGTCTTCTATTTGAAAATGAAAGGAGATTACTACCGTTACTTGGCTGAGGTTGCCGCTGGTGATGACAAGAAAGGGACTGTGGATCAGTCACAAGAAGCATACCAAAAAGCTTTTGAAATCAGCAAAAAGGAAATGCAACCAACACATCCTATCAGACTGGGTCTGGCTCTTAACTTCTCTGTGTTCTATTATGAGATTCTGAACTCTACAGAGAAAGCCTGCTCTCTTGCAAAGACAGCTTTTGATGAAGCCATTGCTGAACTTGATACATTAAGTGAAGAGTCATACAAAGACAGCACACTAATGCAATTACTGAGAGACAACTTGACACTGTGGACATCAGATACCCAGGAGACGAAGCTGAAGCAGAAAAAGGCAGGGAAGATTAACTGGCCTTCCAACTTTTGTCTGCCTTATTCTAAAATTTACACAGTAGACCATTCCCGTTGTCATCCATGTGGTCCCACAAAGTTTTTTGTTTACAACTTATGACAGGTTTATGTTACTTCTATTTGAATTTCTATATTTCCCATATGGTCTCTATGTTTAATATTAGGGGAGTGGAGCCACTTAACATTCAGGGAGTTATCTGTTTTCATCTTGAGGTGTCCAATATGGGGATGTGGAATTTTTATACAAGTTATAAATGCTTGGTATAGTACTTTTGGTACATTGTGGCTTCACAAGGGCCGGTGTTAAAACTGCTTCCATGTCTAAGCAAAGAAAACTGCCTACATATTGGTTTGTCCTGGTGGGGAATAAAAGGGATCATTGGTTCCAGTCACAGGTGTAGTAATTGTGGGTACTTTAAGGTATGGAGCACTTACAAGGCTGTGGTAGAAACACATACCCCATGGATACCACATGTTAAATCATGTACATCTGTGGAATAGTCAATCTCACAACCTTTGACTACAACTGCAGAAGTGTTCCTTTAGACAAAGTTGTGATGTATTTTACTCTGGATAAGGGCAGAAATGGTTCACATTGCATTATTTGTAAAGTTACCAGCTGTTAGCTTTCATTATTTTTGCTACACTCATTTTATTTGTATTTAAATGTGTTAGGCAACCTAAGAACAAATGTAAAAGAAAAGATGCAGTAAAAATGAATTGCTTTGATCATTACTTCATATATATCAAGCACAGCAGTAAAAAAAAAAAAAAAAAAAAAAAAAAAAAAACCATGTATTTAACTTTTTTTTAGGTTTTTGCTTTTGTGATTTTTTTTTTTTTTTGATACTTGCCTAACACATTGTGCTGTAAAAATAGTTAACAGAGAAATAACTTGAGATGACGGCTAGCTTTGTTTAATGTCTTATGAAATTTTCATGAACAATCTAAGCATAATTGTTAAGAACAGGTGTATTAAATTCATGTAAGAGGAATAAAAGTTTTTTTAAAAATTTATTTATTATTATTATACTTTAAGTTGTAGGGTACATGTGCATAACGTGCAGGTTTGTTACATATGTATACTTGTGCCATGTTGGTGTGCTGCACCCATCAACTCGTCATTTACATCAGGTATAACTCCCAATGCAATCCCTCCCCC